>NW_026038269.1:0-37329 GCF_023373825.1 Bactrocera dorsalis
GAGAGAAGATAAGGTGCTTACACACTTTTTTAATTTCAACTGTTTTTCTATTGAAGTTTACAAAATATTCCGTCCTTATCTTTTAGGAGTTGGCTGGTAAAGTGCCCTGTGCCGCCTACGATTATGCACGCTCAGCACTTTTGAATTCGATTACCTTCCAACAACTGAATCAACGCTATCAATATTTATTTGACTACTTGACCAAGTATTCGGGTCGCAAAGTGGACACATTGGAGGCTATACAACGCATGAATAATACATTTTACATTGAGACACTCTACAATCGTACGCTGCCCGAATGGACCAAGAAGGTGTACCCCAGCGCCGATATGACATACATAGCTGATTTCGCATTTTCGATTAACACGTATACGCGCCGCATGGCACGCTTAAAGGCCGGACCGCTGATAAAAGAAATGCTACAACGTTTCGGTGAGAAGGCGCGCGGTTCACTCAAGCCCGATCGTTCGGTGTGGATTTATAGCGCACACGACACAACCGTGGCGAACGTTTTGAACACACTCAAATTATACGATGTGAGTATGCTCTGCCGCATAATAATGCGCACCTACTTATCGCAATTTGACTATAATGTATAAAGTACTTCAAACTTTCAGATGAAAAGTCCCGGTTATACAGCTTGTTTACTATTCGAATTGCGCATTGATGAGCAGAATCAACCTTTTGTGTCAATATTCTACAAAAACAATTCGGCTGAGCCCACACTACTGAGTATACCCGATTGTGGTGTGTCATGTCCACTGACGAAAATGCACACAATTTACAAAGATATTTTGCCGGTAGATTGGGAGAAAGAATGCAGACTGAGCACCATGATGATGCCCTACGATGAGGCTAATATCGGCTTGGCTATGGGTAAGCCTAGCTTTACAAATACAATGCGGCCGTATTATTTGCTAATATCAGGTATTTTTCTAACCACAGCCATACTGGGTTCAGTTATCTGCTTTATGCTACTGCTCTCCTACACATTCATGCTGTACTATCGCCGCCGCCGATATAGCGCCTATTCGTATGCGCAAATGGCCTAATTGTCAATAAGTGATATACATACCTATTTCGAATGCTTTAGTTTTGCCCAACAACATGCAACAACCAACCAGCTCCAAAGTGTATGAGCACAAATTGTAATGTTCCTCTGTGTATCAATAATCCTAATACATATGTATATATATGTGCGAGTATAATATGCATTTGATTTTAATATTTGACAGATTTGATATTTAGCAATTGAATTGCATTTGCATTGTATGTTAACTGTTATATGTGTGTATGTATGTAAATTTATTATATCAATTGTGATTCGCATTTCTAGCTGATAGTTTTTGCTCTAATATCAAATTTATGCATTTTCAATTAAATAATTAAATAAACTTGTACCTACCTAAATACCTACACACACATACACATGTATATAAACTCGATTATGTGCCAGTCATGGGTCTGTTCGTTAAACTAACAGTTTTAAGAAATATTTTTTGTGCTTTAAAGGAAGTGTTTAAGTCAAAAATTATTATTATTGATATATACTCGTATAAATGTCTACCAACAGTGTATCCTATATTTTGTGTACATACATAATATATATTAATACTACCGTTATTCCATGCTGGTTAACTGTACAATGAGCAGACTGTCATGCATTATACATAATTTACTCTTAAGATGTTTTAGTTAGAACGGTGCTCACTTATCACATACATATTTACTAATACATACAAGTGTCAGACATGAGAATTACTTCTATAAAACAACGTGAAATATTATTTGTTCATTTTAGTTCCATCTAAATCCTGTGTAATTGTCCTTTTATTTTTTTTGTTTTTTGTTTGTGCTTGAATATTTTTTTTTTCTCTTTTTGCCATCTTAATCCCATGACATACCCAGCCACATTGTACGTAAATATATAAGTGATTTGCATTAAATAAAAAAGACTGTTGTTTAATAGAAAAGATGTTTGAAAAGAAAAGAAAAAAACTTTTTTACAAAATTGTTATCAAACAAAGGAAATAAATATTATAAATAAACAAAATTATGAATATAAAATATGCAAAATTTTGTAAAAAAATATCGATTTTAATAACAAACTAAGAAAACATTAAATAAATTATAATTCCAGAAATCAAATAAAGATTTTTCATTGTTTTCGTTTATTACTATAAATAGGTTTTATTCGGTTGATAGCAAGAGACGGCCAATTAACGCTCTCAATATTTATTTGACTACTAGGCTAAGTACTATTCGCGTTCCCACGACATTCGGGTCTACGTAAGCGGAACAGACTTTTATCTGGCAAAGGATTGTCAGCTCAGTATCTTTCCTCCATATGACTTCAAGGATGTTTTCTGCTGTTACAACAACAACAACTACCATTAATACAGGGTCCGGCACTCTAGTGTAACCAACTTCAGACCGTTCGCCCAGCTGTCGCACTGGAATCAGCTCTTTATAATTTTACTGAATGACAGTTCGCCACAAATAATGGTTTGGGCTGCTGTCACCGCAGAAGGGCGCTCTCTAATTGTTTTCATCGAGCCTGGCGTCAAAGTAAATGCGACATATTATCAGGAAGGCTGCTTTGAAGCCGTGTTCAAACAAACATTTCGGTCGCAAACCATGGACCTTTCAACAAGACTCACCACCGTCTCACAAAGCCCGAGTGAACCAAGTATGGCTGAAAAACAACGTTTCGAACTTCATTACGATCACACAATGGCTCTCGAATTAACCAGATGCGAATCCAATGGATTATTCTCTCTGGGCCATTGTGTAGAGCAAGGTCCGAAGTAAAAAATACACCAGTTTCGAGATGCTGAAGAAGGCCAGTGTCCATGAGTGGATCAAAATACCGGTAAGTCGCATTCGGGAGCTTGCGATTCGTTTTTTTGGTATGAAACCTGTCAAAGCTAAACTCGAACTATAAGACCTGAGTCGTTTGTAAAAGCGACGTCAAGTAAGGGTCGCAAAAGAGATGTTTGACAACGCTACATTCATTCAGCAGCATTCCTCCAAAATGCTTCAGGAATGTTTTCTGCAGGTACAACCACAACACCCTACATTCTCAAACGGATCCCTATATGTATGCAAAATATAATTAAGCCTTGGCATGCTTGGATTGGTCTAAAAGGAGTTAATAATTCTCGCAAGTGCTTATATGAGAGTTAAGCTCGAGGATTCGCTTTATTGTAACATCTAACAGTTCTTTGTATCACCTGAAACTAAATATGACAGATATCGGGTTATATACATATATAACCGGATGTCTGTTTGTCCGTCAGTGCAAGTTGTAGCTTGAGTAAGAATTGAGATGTCATAAACTTTGTACATGTGTTCCTCGGCAAGAAAATGGAGTTGAGTTCGTAATCGGGCCACTAATTTCAACCAAGTTCGAAATATAACATTCGACTGACATTCCTATATTACAGTGCGAAAATGGGTGCAATCGGACTACAACCACGCCTACTTTGCACGAATAAAAGTATGCCACCTTATGACCAAAAATTGCCCAAAACGAACCAAAACTGTTTAAGCCCTTAGGTACCTAATATGTGGAACCCGGTACCTATTTTCTACTTTTTACCGATATTATCGGTCAATATGTGAGATAAATAATTCTTTTCCTGATAATAGTGTGACTGTGTATGAAAAATGGGTTCAGTCGGGTCATTACTTCCCTTAGTCCCCATATACCTAACATAAAGATTTCGGGTAACTTTATTACCGAATATATCGGCCAATATGTGAGTTATCTCAGTAAAAATGGGAGAGCGTGTTTCATTCCTAACCGTGTATATTTGTGTTTAAAAAGGATATAATTGGCGAAAATGTGACTTGGCCCCACATAACTAATATCAACATTTTCGAACATCCGGCTGACATCAAGTCAATATATTTAGCCTCGTCGGTCAATATGTGAGTTATCTTACTAACACTGAAAGAGCGTGTTCTTCTTCGGTAATTTCGGCCGATCGATTGGCCACCAAAATCGTGTGATATCACACCGTTAGACTTTTTTCTGTGGGGATATATAAAGTCTAAAGTCTTTGCGGACAATCTCGTTTCGATTCAAGCCTTGGAGAAAAATATCACGCGTGTCATTCACCAGTTACCAGTCGAAATGCTCGAACGAGTCATCGAAAATTGTACTCAACGGATGGACCATCTGAGACGTAGCAGCGGCCAACATTTGAAAAAGATAATCGTCAAAAAATTAATGCCGAAGAGTGTTATTTCGAATGATAATAAACATTCCTCATTGAATTTGAAGTTTCTGTGTTTTTTTTGTAAAAATGTAGGGATCCTCATAATGGATCACTCATTACAACGCGTGACACATGTTACTAAAACTATTGAAAAAATTGTTTTTATTTTTACTGGACTTTATATTAAAACTTGCAGAGTCCTTCAGTTTGTCTAATAACTTCAAGACTCATAACTAAAATAGAAGAAGCTCGGTAATGTTTCATAGTTGAAAGTTCAAATCATTTCTACAAACTTGTAGTAGGTAATAATATAAAATAAATATTAAAAGTTTAGTTTTGGTATTTTATTTGTTTTTTTTTTTATTTTAAATATTAATTATTTACTATACAGCGATCACTTAATTTATGATATTTCATATTTAATATACTTAGAAAAAAATAATTGGTTCACTCTGCATTATGGTAATTCCCTAAATTGAAGTTTCACAATCTCGCTAGAAAAGAGGGCTTTAACTGTATGCTTCGAAAATGTACGTGTACTGCTCAATATAGCAACCTTGAACTATTTACAATTGTATTATATTTTTGCGCGTTTCTTTAAGTATTATGATCGACGGCTTTAAATATTACACATTAGAAGCCCTAACGAATAATAAAGACTATACTTGTATTTACTTTACTTCACTTTGAGAGCTATTATAATATTCGCTATAACGGTATAATGTCATATAAATATTTGTTTAGTCTTGAGTAATGAAATAAATGTGTATAGGGTGATTCATAACGTGTATTTGCTTTTGTCAGCTGTTGCTGTGCCAGTGACAACAGCTGTCAAAGTTTAAGTTTAAATAATGACAAAGTTCAATAACAAATCATAATGAAAAGTTATCTGAATCTTGAATTACTGTTTTAGTGGCATTCAAGTCAACCACATAAATCAGTTTCTTATTATCACTAAATAACTCACTAAATATTGGTAGGAATCATTTTCGTTTTCATTTGTAAACAAGAAACCTCCAACGAGTAAATGAACCACCCTGTATATTATTATAAATTGACTATAAATAATAGACAAAGAACCGATTTGCATTTTTTACCGTTAGATACACATATTTATATGTACAAACTGTACACTTTCAACATTCCTTCTTACGACTACGGTGATAATAATAACTTAACTCTAGGGGACAAGCTTCAAGCTCGCGCACGCTTAAATGTGAAAATTTGCTTTGTATAAGAAAAAATGCTAAAGAAATAATAAAAAAATTATAATGAAAAAAAAATAAAATCAAATCAAATAAAAGAAAATATTATAAACACGTTGCGTAAATGTTACACAACTGACTGAAAGTACATATACATGTATATATAATATTTGTATGTATGTATGCTGACGGCGGACTCACCACCCAGCACTGATTGAACACCAAGTGAAATTGCTTGCATCGCCACATTGACCCTGTAAGGACCTTATCTATAGACTTTGTCATCCGAATAGATAATGTACGGCTGTTGACCATTGGACTGCGGTGAGGCCTGTTGCTGCGTGCCACCAAAGTACGACATGCGCGACATAGTCGAGTATGAGTTCTGGCCATTTTGTGTAGCGGCACGCTGCGACAGATTCTGTGTAGACTGGTGTATGGACGGTGCTTTATGTGGCAGAGTAGCATAACTTTGTGCCGCATATGGTGGAACGGCATAGAGTGCGGTGGGGGCACCCTTGAAATTCATTGGTACACTACCCGGACCCATTGGCATTGGCGGTATACCGATCATGGCCGGTCCTTGGTGATACTCCACATTGCTCATGCGCAAACGCACAATGCAGATGATAATGATAAGTATGGCAATGAAGGCCACGACACCACCAACAATACCGATAATAAGTGTGTCGTCGTTACTCATAATGGGCGCCTTCATGAGTGGGGCTTTGGTTTTGATTTTCATCGGTGGCGCTTGTGTGGGCTCCAAGCTCCAGATGATCATTGGTTCCTCGGTGGTGGTGGTGGTGGGGCGTGTCACGAGACGCGAGGATGATTTCAACATATGTTGTGAGGTGCTGCGCGCCGTTGTGGAGGTCATGCGTCGTGGATCACACGTCAATTCGTCGTCGCCGACTTCGATGAGCTTCTTACCCTCCAGGAAGGCAGGCGATTGACACTCTACATCGGTCATATGTGAATTGGGTAACCAGCGGCGTAGCGCACGTGCATTACAGTCACAGTGTATGGGATTTGTGGCAAGTCCTTTCAGTTGCAAACTGGAGCGGCGATCCTCGAGAGCGGTAAGGAATTGTGGCACCAACACGGTGACTTTGGAGCCAGTAATGTCGAGATTTAGGTGTGAAGACCGTGGCACAGGGAATAGTAGAGCTGGTGGCAGCGTTGTAAGCGATGTGTTTTGCAGTTTGATGGTGAGGTCACTGCTTTTCAAACCGGCCAGCGTGCCGGAGGAGATAGTCTTCAGACGATCTCCGCGTATACCGATTGTTTTAAGACGAGGATGCTTAGCCGGTTGTATCTGTTCGGTACCTATAGTTGAATCTTTCACTTCTAAATCGATGTCTTCAAGTCCAGGCAATAGCTCGAGTATACCTTGCACATCGAGGTAGCCCAACAAAGGTAGATCGTACGCCTCGAGTTTCTCTAAATTTGGCATATGTTTGAAGGCGTTCTTCTCGATGCGATTAACTTGCGGCAAGCTTTTAAGTCGCAACACGCGCAGCATGTCTAAGTTTTCGAAATTATCTTGTGAGATAACCTCAAAACTGTTATTCGAAAGATCCAAAGTGTGCAGCGATTGCAGTTTTGGCCAAGCATCTGCCAGTTCGTTTAGGCTCTCTATGTGATTGTCTGACAGATCCAACGTTTCAAGCAGCGTTGTGCGTTGAAAGATGTCAGCATCGATGGTTTTGAGGTTATTATGCGAGAGATTTAAATACTGTAAGAAAGGCGTCTCCAGTGGCTCAAGATGAGCAATGCCAGTACCGGCTAAGTTAAGCGCGCGTACAGTTTTCGGCTCGTTGAGTATGTTGCGCACAGCACCTTCGCTTAGTGGGTTGTATGACAAGTCAAGATCTTTGATATTTACCATAATACTGTCATCAGCAGGTATAGCGCGTATTTTATTTTGACTCAAATTAACTGACGAGACGAAGAAATATTGACGTTGTAGTGCATTAAGTGGCGCATAATCGAATTTGTTTTTAGCCAAGTTTATATTTTCGAGCATTTGCAATTTCGAACGCTCAAATATCAAATCGGGGAGTTCAGTCAGTTGATTGCCCTCGAGATTGAGCAACTCCAGACGCACTAAACCTTCGAATGTGCGTTCACCAATGCGATCCAAATTGTTGTAAGATAAATCGAGAATCTGCAGTTGAGTCGAGTTGTGGAAAGCCATCTCACTGAGCATGTCCAGCTGATTGTAAGCGACGAGCAGCGCACGTAGTCGCGGTAGACGCGCGAAATCCAACTCCTCTATCGATTTGAGTTGGTTGTGTGACAGGTCGACGTACTCCAGATATTGCAGCGACGAAATGAGTTCGGCGGGGAAGAAACTGAATTTATTATTTGCCGCCTTGATTTCACGCAAGCGCGGATGTATGCGGAATGAAGAAGGGAAAAGATAAGTGAGGTGATTATTCGAAATGTCGAGTTCCTCTAAACCAGTGCCGGTGTTGAAGAATTCACCCTTAAAAGCCGACAACTGATTGTCGCGCAGATTGAGTCGCTTGATGTGCATCACATTCACGAAAGCACCCGGTCTGATGGAAGTGATTTGATTATTTGATAAATCGATTGATGTGATATTCCAAAGATCGACAAAACTGCCATCGTTAATTTCTTGTAAATTATTGTCATGCAGATAGATGTGCTTCAGGTCTTGTAGTGTGGCAAACAGATCACCGGACATTTGTTTGAGCGCGCAGTTACTCAAATCGATGACTTGCAGATGCGAAAGCGGTCGTATAAGCGCGGCCGGTAAAGGCGATAAATGGTGATTACCGCTGAGATTGAGATATTGCAAGTTCTCTAAACCCTGCAAGATATTGCGTGGCAAGTCGGCGAGGTTATTTGAGCTCAGATCGAGACTACGCAGTTCGGTTAAGGCAAGCGGCGTTGCGCCCAAGCCAGTAATGCGGTTCTGTGATAGTTTCAGCTCATTCAGCGATTGATCCAAGCCCAAGAATATGTCTGCGCTAATGACGGCCAACGAATTGCCGGAAAGATCGAGTGTACGCAGATTGGCAAATGTTTGGAAACTGCCAGTCGGTAGTTCGCGTATGACATTGCGCGCTAATGATAAGGATGTGATATCCTCTGCTTGAATGGAACCCAAAATCTCACTTGACAAGGCAGCAACACGATTGAAATCCAAATGCAGGGTGGTCAAACTCGGCAGGCGTCCCAAAGCGCTACCCGGTAAGAGTAAGATATTATTATCGCGTATGACGAGAGTTTGCAGGTTATCCAGACCCTCCAGCGCATCGTCTTCAATCTGAAAGGATGGGAAGAGAGTTAGTATTCATAACTATTTCTCATTTCAAATAAGAGTTCACACAAATACTTACGGTACGCAGCGAATTCAAGCTCAAGTCGAGATATTTGAGTTCGGCCAGATCGCGGAATGTGCCTGGCGGTATGGTGGTAATGCCATTGCGACTCAAATCCAATACCTCCAAGGTCTTAACCACCTGCATATGCGTGTAATCCAATCGCTGGGTGTGGAGAAATACCAAAAGTAAATTAATAATTCAATAATTAGCAATAATTTGAAGTTAATTTTCTTGGCGGACGCACACACCTGCAACATGTTCGAGGACAAATTCAGTGATTTAAGATTTCCGATAGCTGCCAGCGACACAGTTGGGAATTGAGGTATGAAATTTTCGGAGAGATCTAGTTTCTGCAAAGTGGGTATATGCTCGAAAACGTCACTGTTCAAATTGGTAATGCGATTTCCGGCCAATTTGATTTCGCGTATAGCGCGTAAACCTTGAAATGCCAGACCCTCGATCGTTTTGATTTCGTTGTGGCGCAGATCGACGATTTCCAGTTCAGGTTGTGCGATGAATGCTTCATAATGGAGTATTGCTATTTATGATTGTGTTGTAGTTGTTATTATTATTATTATGACAGCGATGGTAATGTTGTTGGCCAGCACAGGAAATCAAGCAAAATGCAGTAAATAGAAGAAAAAATATTAAAAACGTAATAATTTTTCAAGTGTTTCATGGTAATTGGCAAATGCTAATTATGATTACTCATTCTTGCTAACCTATGCATATTCATAAATACTTTTCTTGCTTGTATGGAAATACTTATGATTTATTGCAGTTGGCTAAGTAGTCTTGAACTGTTTGTAATTAAACGATAGTGATTTGAAAATCCCATTATTAAGGCGGTAGTGTAAATGACAGTTATCGGACTATTCAAAAGAACAAACTTCAATATTGTATTACAGCTGCATATATGTACGAGTATTGATTAAATTAAAAAATTTCTAAACAATATTTCGAACTAATGATACTTCCTATATGTGCTATACTATTCGACCTATAACTATATTCGTGTAGTTTACTAAGAGTTGGCGTAACTTGATTTTTATTCGTTGGAAAGCTACTGTCCATCGACGTCTTTTTCAGTATTCATTCATTTAAAGCGTTGAAAACAATATTTTTTTCACACTCCAATCCGTCAAGATTTCTGTCCGTAAAACTATTTCTACGAGGAGTTGTTCTTTAATAGTTGATGATGAAGAAAACCGCAGCCGAAAGTTTTCTTATTTCGGTGGAAGTTTATGCTGAACATACCCTAGCTAAGCAAACTTGTTAGAAGTGTTTAAGACGATTTAAAAGTAGTAATGGCTTGGAAGGTGAAGAGCGTCCTGGGCGGCCAAGAAAGTTTGAAAATGAACCACTCGAAGAAGATTGTTGCTAACTACAAGAAAAGGGCGCAGAATCTTTGGGATCCCCGCCAGCAGCTACTTTAAATTGTTTTCATTAAAAGCAGCAGCGAACCATACATTCAAAAGCAAGGATATTGGTGGCATATGAATTAAAGTCAAGAGGCCTTGGAAAACGAAAAAAATATGGGAAAAAGTTATAGCTTCAGCTCCACCATATTTGGAATAATATTATTAAAAAAACGTGCGAATTTTTCGAATAATTTTGGATCCAATAGTTACATTGGTTTTAGTGGTACTAAAAATCGTCGTTCCTTTATAACCTCGCCTCATTTCATATAACATTATAAATAAATAATTGAGAAATAAAAAGATTTCTAAGCTAGAGAGTCCAAGTGGCTTAACTGGAAAATAAATATTGGTGTCACCTTATGCCTGTCATATACTGGATGTACCAGATTACACAACTAATGACATCCCAATACTTGAGCTCTCTATGCAATAATCCATTAGCAATATATTTAAACTTTAATCTTTGACTTACTTATGTAATTATGACGCAAAGAAAGAAGTCGCAGCGCATTTGGGCCATTGAGTGAGTTGGATGGGACGGCAGATAGACAATTACGATCCACATAGAAATCCTGAAAATAAAATTATGAAAACATTAAAACATTGTAAGAAATTCTGATAACCGATAACATTAAATGCCTGAAGACTATTCATTTTTCATTATAACCCTCACTTAGTCCAAAAAAACACCCACTCATTATTCTAAATGTATTCTGTTACTAATTTTAGCAAGTATTAATAAAGGGTGATCCATTGTGAGGTTCCTTACTTTTTTAAAGAAAAAACATAGAAACTTCAAATTTAATGGATAATGTTTATTATCATTGGAAAGAACATTCTTTGTCATTTATTTTCTGAAGATTATCTCTTTCATACAATATATTGGCCGCGGCTTCGTCGCAGATGGTCAATCCGTTAAGTCCTATTCTCGATGACTAATTCGAGCACTTCGATTGGTAACTGACGAATGACACGATTGAATCTAAGCGGGATCATTCGCATAGACTTAGACTTTACATATTCCTTCAAGAAAAAGTCTAACGGTGTGATATCACATGATCTTGGTAGCCAATCGACCGGCCCAAAACGTGAAATTATCTGCTCACCGAAGTGTTCTCTCAATAAATCCATTGATTGATGCGATGTGTGGGAAGTGGCGCCGTCTTGTTGAAACCAAATGTCGCCGAGATCACGAGCTTCAATTTCAGGCATCAAATAATCCGTTATCATGGCTCCATTGACGGTTACATTCTCACCGCCCCACAAATCACACCAAATCGTTATTTATTTATCGTTCTGGATATGATAACAGCTCTTTAATCTATTTAGATTGCTCTTCGTCCCAAATGCGGAAATTGCTGTAACCTTAGATGAGCTGGAGCGAAACATAGTCAAGAGACTCAACATCAAATCTTTCTGGCCTTATCTCAAGAAATTTTATATGATCTCAGCGAAGATTTGTATGAGAAATATCAGTTTAAATATTTTAGTGGCTGCGTTATTGGAAGTTGCCTCTATTTATCAAAGCACGATTGAGCTAATCGGCTTCCTTTACTCCACTCAAGCAATGGATTTATTTATCAATAAGGTTAGCTATCTTGATTTAGCAAACCATGTTGAACGGCGAATAAAATGAGCAACTGGTATAAATCAAATCGACTGGTATAATCAAATAAGAAATAGGGGAGGGGTGTGTTTACACCAGCTTAATGAGATATCCACGTGACTAGAAAGCAAAGCACAAACATAGCGCGCAGACAAGCGGCGAATCGAAGACGACCAATACAAGTTGAGTCGACCTGTTGAACCGCTACAAGTATTTAAATTAAAAAGCGTTACTTAGGTCTGCAGTTAGATGGTGGTTTTATTGCAGCTATCGTAAACAAACGCGGCGACTGCGCCAAGACACGTCTGCACTTAAAGGAAAGATACTACTTAATATTGCACCTGCATACACCAAAGTTGTACCTATTTATCCATATGCCAACCAATAAACTGACCAATCAGCTATTTGCCGACGACACTTAAGCCACAATCACATACATACATATATACGTGCGTACATATGTATGCATAAATGTGCGATTCGTGTGCATGGACAGTTCATCAGCTTTTGCGCAAACAATGTGTCTGGAATGTGCAAGCGACTTTTTGCTGCAATTACTTTTATAAATGCACACACAGATATTATACTCGCATAACCATACATATAATTGCGCCTAAATAAATAGGTGAGTCTGTGATGCAACTAAATGTGTGCGTTGCTTGTTAACACGTTTGGTTACATAAATAATAAAGACAGGCATTTGTAAACATAGCAATTATGTGTGCATGTAAGTGTTTGCATTAGTGAAATTACAGTTCATTTACCTTCAAGTCGGCGCAGCCTTTGAGCAGACCCTCTTCGATCGATTTGATTTTGTTGCCGGATAGGTCGAGCGTTTTCAGATTTTTCAGCGGATGAAATTCGGCGGTGGAAAATATCGGATTTAGGCTGTCGCCCAGCAGATTATTCGCTAAGCGTAACTCTGTGAGTGACTCTTTCAGGCCGAGAAAGGATTTCTCTGGTATGCGGCGTATCAGATTGTTCGAAAGATCCAACTCTTCAATGGGTAATTTCAGCGTGCCAAAACTCTGTGGAAAGAAAATAAAATAAATGTTTGTTTAATTAATGTTGTTGTAATTTATAGGTAGAACCTTAAAGCTATAATATATTTTATTTTCGAATCGCTAGTCTCCCAATATATCATTTAAATATAGTGGAAGTTTCAGGAACTTCTATTCGCCATGCTTTAAGGGGTTACATAAGTTTACGGGTTCCAAAAAAAAGGATTTTTTTCTTATTAAACTCTACAACTGCTCTGGAATATTGATCTAAATTTTCAAGTTTCGGAGCTACAGCCTTGAGAACTTGTGCCGTCGAGGCTGGCTAGGCTCGAAACTGTATTTTTGAAGTCGGTTGGCAATATTTCTCGAGAACTACTCAACCAATCTTCATGAAATTTTACACAATTCTTGAAGACTGATACGAAGTATTATTTGAAAAAACAAATGTCGCGAAATTTTAATTTTTTTGTAAAAATGTCTGCCAAAAAATCCAATTTTCAGTTTTTTTCCTTCGTCCAAGTTTTAAGTTTAACTTTTAACTAAAACACGTATTTTTTCACTTTAGACGATCCTATAAGGAGTTATTCTGCCAACTCGGGCGATATTTTTCCGAGAGGTCACCGGAAATGGCGTCGCAATGTCCGAGTTTAAAATATTTTTATATCCTAAACAGAGTATATTAAGTTTGCCCTTAAGATTTTAGCATACAGAATTAAGCGTCGGAGACCCTGTAAAGTATATAGTATATATACATAAATGATCAGTATGTTGAGCTGAGTCGATCTAGACATGTCCGTCTGTCTGTATATATACGAACTAGTCCCTTAGTTTTTAATATATCGTTTTGAAATTTTGCAAACGTCATTTTCTCTTCAAGAAACTGCTCATTTGTCGGAACTGCCGATATCGAACCACCATAACATATAGCTGCCATACAAACTGAATGATCGGAATCAAATGCTTGCATGGGAAACTTACTCATTTGACGATATATCTTCACGAAATTTGCTATGAGTTTCTTTTTCATAGAAATAATGGAATATCGGAAGAAATTGTTCTGATTGGTTAACTATAGCTTCAAGCTGCAATACAAACTGAATGCTTGTATGGAAAGCTTTGGTATTTGACGTGGTATCTTCACGAAATTTGACATGGATTACTGCTTAAGGTAATAATATAATCTCCAAAAATTGGTCAGATCGGATTACTATAGCATATAGCTTAAAAACATACTGTACACACTGTTACTAAAAGAAATGCACCTGTGAAGAGTATATTAGCTTCGTTGCAGCCAAAGTTAACGTTTTTTCTTGTTTTTTTTTCAATATTTCTTAATTTATTGGATCTGCTTGGTAAAGCCTAACAATAAGTATTCAAATGTTAAATCTATTTTCAACATAAGAAGCTCAAACATGTGTTTTGGAGTAATATTATAGTGTCCTGATGCCATTTTTGGATTTAACTATTTTACTTGTATGATTCTAGTAACTTTAGAAGTGGAAGTCCTAATAGACACAAGCTATTCGTTAGCGATAAAGTTGGCAACTAAAAAGTTCTTCTTTGGGCCTTTATATATCTTTTTAGGTGATGTGCAAAGCAATTTGCCTCAACACTACGTGCCCAATTACCATCAAACTGTCTTAGAAGTATCTTGGAATGTACTAGTGGCTTAAAAGACTTTTGGGCTTTCCAAAGAACGTTTTGTTTGCTGGATTCGGATTAAATTTGAGATATCGATTTGGAATTTTATACACGTCCTTTTTTCCGCAAGAGTTCATATGCCGGAATCGCCAATATAAAACCAATAAAGTATATAGCACCATATAAATCGATGGATCAAAATCAAGTGGAAAACAGTTTTGTTTAACAAAAAGCTATCTTCAATAAAATATTATTCAGATCGGGCCACTATATAGCTGCCATTCAACCCGAGCTATCAAAATCAAGATAAATATCTTGATAAAAGAGAGTTTGTCCATATCAAGTAACTTTAATTCGACTAGAAAGTTGTTTCTAACATGATTTTTGGTTTCAGATACCTTAGAATAAAGATGGCTTGATTTTGACAGTGTGTTTAGTAAGATTTGCTATTTCATCATATCATGTTTCACTGCGAAATTGTTTCCACTGACAGCTGTTTATTATGGAAAAATCATCTTCTCAGAAGGGGCCCATTTCTGGTTTAATGACTTCGTCAACGAACAAAATTTTCGCTATTGGGGTGAGTCGAGTCCTCGTTTGGTTCAAAAGTGTTTTCGCATTCCCAAAAATTGGCCATTTGGTGCGGATTGTGATGTGCAGCATAATTGGGCCTTATTTCTTTCGAAATGATCAATGGCGTACGATATAACACGATGCTGACTGACTTTTTTTTTCTCGGAGTTTGATTAAGTCGACGCAGACGATCGCTAGTTCCAGCAAGAAATGGCCTCTTGATGTTTTACGCCTAATCAAGGGTGGAGAGTCTTTAATTTCGAGAAGGGGTCAAGTCAAATAGCCGCCAAGATATAATGCGATTTATGTGCTCTAGATTATTTTCTCTGTTGGTATGTTATATCAAAGGTTTACGCCAATCAACTAGCCATGCTTGAGGAGTTTGAAGACAACATTTAGTGCAATATAGCCGAAAATCCATTCGAAATGCTCCACTAGGTCATTGTAAATTGACGTATATGCAAACGAAGTCGTTGTGGTCATTTGGCCGCCATTTTGTTCAAATCAAAACAAAAACAGAAACCATTTTGACCAAATTTTGGGTGTTTTATTTTATTTTAACATTACGTCGTTCTTGCTGGCAGACTCTGTGGTCGATATATGCACCCGTGAGGGTAAGATAGCTTCGGTGCGGTCGAATATAAAGTTTTTTCTTGTATTTTTTTTAAACTTAGTATGCAATATACAGGTTATTTCACTTTCTTGGACAGTTATAAATTATTTTTCCTTCCTTAAAATATGTGTAATTCGAACTATTGTACGATTTAACGTGGAATGCGCCACGGGCATAATATTTATTATGGTTTTTATGCAAAAGATGACATACTTCACATTTTGTTGAGAGTTTTTGAACTCACCGGCAACAATGACGTTGGAAAATTATTGTCACACGCCAAGACACGGCTACGTAAAGTAAATTATATGTACATACAAATTTATATACTATATATTTATATATGCATATTTAAATATATATCTCATATACTACAGTAGCAACAATAAGAAAATCACAAAATCACAAGGCATTTTGTTGTCAACATTGAGCAACGCCTCCGCTAATTTCTAATGCAAAGCTAACAACAATTTAATGAGCCAGACGACACGCTAAAAATAACAATAATTAGCACAACAAAAATAGCAAAAATAACAAAAATATTTGCAAATAATACAAACGAAAAATCTGAAAATTTCGCAGCGAATTTCACTTTCTACACAGGTTCCGCATGGCAATATTTTGCATGTGTTCCATATAGAGTAAAAAACAATAGAAGCAACAAAAAATCAGCAAACAATGAGAAAAGTAGATTTCAAGTGACACTAACGATATTGAAAGTCATAACTGAATTTTGTGGCAGAGGCTGTGCACACACACACACCTACACTTTTGTAAAAATATTTTCATGTTTCTGTATTTGTAGGTTCGTGTGTGTGTAGTTGCCAATAATTTGTAGAAATTATTCGCTGTTACCAAACTACATTGAAACTTTCTTCAGCACTCGCACAATTACCGATTCTTCGACCGCACTTCTGCAATTGACTTAATTGGCTGATAAAGTGAGTAAATGGCTAGAGCTGGTGTTGGCGTTGAACCGAGAATCGATCACTGCTACGAGATCTACGTTTTCTTATTGCTTTTTGTGTTGCCTTGAGACGTGCCAACACACACACTTAAATGTATGTGTATGTATATGCCTCGTTGAGATTTCTTATTTGCCATCAGATTTTTTGGCGTTTGCTTGTCGCCGCCGATTTAACGTTGGGCCATCAGTGAAAGTGCAATAAAGCAGATGTGTTTGCATGAGCGACATGCTTCAGCATACCAACGAGTTTATTCATGCAAGTACATAAAGCATCGCAAAGCGTGTGTTTGTATATATGTATGTGTGTTTTCATGTACTGGAATGTGAGAAAAACTGCAGTAAATTACACTAGCTCTTAGTAAAGTGGTAAAAGTGTACATTTATCTTCATAATTACACACATACATACGTGTTATCACAAATATTTATGTAGGTATACGGTACATGGAGGCATGTTATACACTTCAGCGATGCATCCAATCACGTAACAGCGTAATCATTTTTGCTCTCGATCTTAATTGCTAAACTTTTGCTTTCGATATGCTTTAATTGCGAGCGCATGTTTACAAAGAGATGCATAGATATACATACATACATACATATATGTATATATGGTTTGTGGCAGTAGAGCGGTGTCTTTGACAATTCGGTTATTGTAATTATGATTACCAACAAATGGTCTTAACTAGTAAATTCTCAAGCGTTTTGCTGGAATTTCTCCAATTGCTTTCTTTTCTTTTACTACACTTACAGATTGACGCTATTAAATGTGTCAAAACAGATGGATAATTAGCGCTTTGGGGAATTATTTACAAATTCCATAAATAACGACGAGCTACTACCAGCTGCGCTTCTTTATATTGACAGAAGCGTGAGTTGAATGGGTCTGATGGTGAACGCTCCCAGGCTACTTATGACAGCCAATATTATCTAATTTGCTTCAGGCATAAAAGATATTTAAAATTAAGAATCACTAGTTTGAGCGGCGGGAGCCGATGGATTTCCGGCCAAGCTAATGAAATACGGCGGCGAAGAAATTAGCTTCTTTGTAGAATATGGTCGGACGAAAACATGCCCGACGATTGGAATTTAAGTGTGTTCTGCCCAATCCACCCAAAGAAAAACCCCACAATCTGCGCGAGATAAGCCTTTTCAAAATCGGAAATAAGGTTCTATCGAGCGTACTGTGTGGAAGACTGAAGCCCATCGTCTACAAAATTATTGGTATTTATCTGCGTAAAGCCACACTAGAAAAGACCTTAAAAAACCCGTGAAAAGAGGATCGACAAACACCACCTCTACGTCGCTATGTCTGAATTTGGTATCCGCAAAACTAATACGGCTGTGCAAACTAACGTTGAGTAATACCAAAAGCTCCGTCAGGATCGGGAAGGACCTCACCGAGCCGTTCGTTACCAAACAAAGTTTCAGACAAGGCGACTCCCTATCGTGCGACATCTTCAATCTTCTGCTGAAGAAAATAATTTCAGCTGAACAGATTTTTACAGAAGGTACAACCTTCTACAAGAGTGTAGAACTGCTGGTGTACGCCGATGACATCGATTTAATTGGCCATTAGTTCTGCTTTCTCCAGGTAGGACAAAGAAATGAAGCAAATGTGTCTGGCAGTGAACGACAGCAAGACGAAATATCTCCTGTCATAATAATAAAAAGGAAGAACGACTGGCGCCCTGTTGTACACTCGGCTATAACCGTATGAGCGGTGCCAGTTTAATATTACCTCGACAAAAAAAGAACGTAAAATTAACTAATGAAACTGTCATTCCTTAATATTTATTTTATCATCTTATTGGACCGGACTGAAAACGTGAACAAATATTCTTGAAAACTTAGACTTTCCTCGTATTACAAAGGACTTCAAAAATATATTCGAACAAGTAAGCAAGGACTAAATACGGGAGTAACCGAACATTTCATACTCTTGTATCGTGTGTAAGTATATGGGGTATAGGGCTAGTTTTCATCCGATTTTCTGTATTTAAGGCATAATGATACACTGTTATTAAAAAAATTCCTACATTGGGAAGTCTTGGCCCGATTCAGCCCATTTTCGACACAAGTGTATATTTTATTATAAAAAAAAAATTTGTCCCTAATTAATATATCTCACAGATAAACCGATATTTTTGACAAAAAGTCAGCCATACGCAGTGGCGTCCACATATTCGGAATATGGGGCTTGAACAGTTATGACATTTTGACAATTTTTAGTCTCGAGCTTGCTTACCTCGCTTGTTTTTAGGTGATACAAACAACCATTAGATGAACAAAACTATAATACTCCGTTGCAAGAGTATTAATTTTCCTAAGATCGTCTCTAGTGATGAGGTGAGTTAATCTGTCTATATATACGGAAACTTTTCTAAATTTTTTAGATGTCAATCTGAGGCCTTACACACATCCTTTCCGACGATATCAGAAGACTGTAGCTCCCGTATAAATAGATAAATCAAGTTCTTGTGTGGTTATTTGACAAGCTATCTTCATGAAGTTTGCTTATTGCTCAGAGCACCGTTACAATCTGTGTATACATTGTTCAGATCGGACTGATGAGGATATACATATAACTGCTTTACAAACTGATGTTTCAAAATTAAGGTAAAGATCGTTGTAGGCTATAAGAAATGTAACCGAAGTTAATGTTTTTTTCCGTTTATCATAACTACAACATCAACAGCACGCTTATCGAAACGCTTAATTGTTGAAGTCATTGGCGGAGCAATAAACTCATCGGAAAACACAATGTAAAAGCATAAAATGAAATCAACCGGCAACGCTTGTCTAACCTTGGCTTGCATCAAAATTGTATGGTGCGCATGCTGGAAGTACAGTACTGAGCTTGCAGCATTTTTGCATTGTTTTTCGAAAACTAGCCACTTTTGCTACGCTCCCATATTACTGGCGGCATTGCAATGGCAAAAGAACCAGTTTTTAAGTACACAAGTATAATTTCAATTTTTATTCAATTTATTTTTTATTATTTTCGCCATTGTACAGCAGTTATTGCGAATTTTCGTTGACTTAACTATGAAATTTAAGATAATTTATGATTCCATAAAATGATGGAATTTTTCCGCGCTCAAAGAACTTTCAGCAACGAATGAGACGGAGCAAGAGTTTTTATTATACCAAAAAGTATAAATAGCCACCATTTGTTGTAATGATGGCCTGTAATGATTTAATGTTATGATTTAAATCGACAGGTTATGAGATACAGACGAACGCATACAAAAACATGCATTATATAAGGGCGGTCAGTTAAGTACGTAAGACTACGGACGGAAATCGAGATGGATATGGAAAATGGTGATCAAGATCTCAAGAAACTCTCTTTTTAGATCGATAAATTTGGCTCAGCGATGTGACAATATCTTTTAATCCGGCTGAAGAATACGTTTCCAAAGGATCTGCAAAGTGGGCCTCCGTGGCAACGGTACCATACTTATACGATCAAATTTTTGCCAGCCTTCAATCGACCAAATAATTCCGTGTAGTAGGATTCTGTGATTGCATTACCTTCTTCCAGTAAACGATATACATCACACCTCGCGAAACCCAGGAAACAAAGGTCATTCCTTTTTCGGCTGATAGGATACTATTCGTCTTCTTCGGAGTAGTTTCGGCATTAGAATTCCACTACTTCGATTGTACTGGTTGTATGAAAATTTCTAACACCAGGGATTGGGTGTCTGGCAATAGGAGATTGTGGATGGACTGCTCGACGCACAGCTAAAACAAAACAGCGCATTCGGCTCGGTTTTGAAGTACACGAACAAAGGAATGTTCCACATGATAGTGGTAATGGCGCCATATAAGTAGTTATTGGTCTTCCCTCGTACATACTTATACGCTTAAATATAATTATTCTCTGTTTCTGTTGACGTTTTATAGACCAGTTTTCAAGACCGACGGACGGTTTTATAGCAAAGCATCTTAACGCTCACTCACTCATCGTTCGACTCACCTGTGATGGCAAAACCTGCTGGCCACTGTGGCGCTGCGAGTAGGAGACAATCGGCGCGCCATACGGCAATTGCGGCGCCTCACCATGGAAGACGACACGATCGCAGTCCATCGCCACCGCGCCGAGCTGTCCCGTCGAGGCGAATGGCACCACATTACACCTGCGGAGGGAAGAGCAAAGCGAAAAGAAAATCAATTGATAACATTAACAACTTGCAAGCTTGTTCATGGAGACAAACAAAAAAGAATAAAATCCGTAAAACAAGCGCAATGATTGAATGCAGAGTTGCATAGGTACATGTATGGTACGTTTGTATGTATGTATGTAGAACTGAAATTCGATATGCGGCGAATGCGGAAATCAATTCTCCATTTCAAACTAGAGTGTTGATACAGTCCATATATGTATATGTCGGTTGGTATATTTCTCGGTAGAACTCTTTTTCATTAGCACAAATTAACATGGAAATCGCTGATGAACACGCGGCGATTAGAATACTCGTCTAGCTGGTTTTCGATGGCTTCGGTTTTTATCAAGTTATCTCTACATAAATACATACATACGCCTATACACATACCATCTTACTGTAGCTGCGTCCATCTATTGTTGAATTGACTACAGTTATGGCTGACTCACCTGCAGGGTAAACGCAATGCCGGACTGAGCTCTGGACATGGTCGCCAAGCTTTGATTTGTGACAAGTAGAGCAGCAGCAGCAGAAATATGTTGAGATGCCGTATTCGCCGCATGTGACTGTGTGGGTGCTGCATCTGCAAGAAATCGTAAACAAATTATGAATATTATAATTATGTTACTAAAACTTTATCCACATTAGGTGTGGAACTATAATGTTTGGCATAACAAAGTAGGTGTGTGTCCAATAACTATGTTAATGTGCACAATGTGGTTTATTTAATTTAAAAATTGACCTTTTTTAGACATTACTCATGCATTTTTTATACTATTTATTTGTTAAGTTTGTAGGGTTTCAAAAAAAAAATAAGTTACAACTTCTTTTAGAAAAAGCAATACTATACAAATTTGAACCGGACTGGTCCATTCAAACTGCGCACTCAAACCGCTTCGATAAATCTTTTTTTCCCAGCTTGGGTAGAAACTTCTTTATGTAATAGCGTTAAGTTTGAACTTCATATGTCAATTGGAGTGTGTTTAGCAAGCTATTTGTTTACGGCGCGTATAGTTTGTCTGACAGTTATTATCATGGAAAAGACTGAAAGTATGTTTGCTAGAAATTTTGTGTTTCCAATGGCATTTCTGCTACGGAATTGTTGAAAATGTTGTCGAAGTGTTTTGGAGAGTCTGCTTTATCAAGAACACGAAGTATTTGCGTGGCAAAAAGCATTCAATGAAGGTCATGAAATGATCGAAAACTTGCATTGCACCATCGTCGGCCATCCAACTCCAACCCGTTCCCACGACAGTCGGGTCTACGTAATTGGAACGGACCCGAATTTTTATCCGGCCAAAGACTGTCATAAACTCAGGAGAATTCTGCCGTTACCACAACAACAACAACAGAGGTGGCAAAACAGAAGCTTCACAAAAAAAAAGATACAACTGGCATAAGACCGAACGGACACCGGACCGAATAGCGCTTTATTGAAACACAAAAAATGTTATTTTTTAGGCTTATTGAATAATAAAGGAGTACGAAAAATGTCTATCATTTCGATTGTACCATCTTCCTTAATCAAGTTTCGTCGGCAAGATCTTTTCAGACATGACTAGGACAAGGACGAACAGTGGTAAGAATAAAGCGACTACGTTTTTTGATATCTTGTAAGCTTGTACAAAATATTTAATCATTTTATTTATCTACAATAATATGTTTTTTTGTTTTTGGATTTGAAACAATTTTAAATATCGATGAAATTTGGAATGTGACATTCGTTACATATTCTTATGTTATAGTGCGAAAATAAGCGAAATCGGACTACAACCACGTCCACTTATCATGTAGCACAATTTTAATTTAATAATTCCTTTCAAGTATACCACCTTATGACCAAAAATTTACTAAATCCAACCAAATTGTTCAAGCACTCAAACCACGGTAATGTGAACTCCAGTACCTACAGTAGACTTTTAACCGATAATAGCGATCATACACTTCAGAGAATATCCTCTCGCGATAATAGTATCTCTGTTTATTAAAAAAGGATTGAATCGGGTCAATATTTCCCTGAGTCCCCATATACCTAGTAATGAAGATTTTCTAACTTCCAGGTGACTTAATTCTGGAGATATCGGCCAATATGTGAGTTATCTCAATGAAAATTAGAGAGCGTGGTTTGCTCATAAAAGTGCATCTCTGTGCTTCAAATGGGTCAGATTGGGAGAAAACTTGACTTCGCTGCTATATAACTAATATTTGAATTTTCGAACGGCTGGTTGAATTTACACCATATGGTTGGTGATTGTATGTGAGGTATCTTAATGAAACCCAGCGAACATTTTTTTAATATGTGCCATGTTAATAGTATGTGGTATAGGCAAAAATATATAAAATGTAATGAATGAAGCAGTTTCTTGGTATTTGATTCTTGCAAGTAGCAAGAGTACAAAGTGTTCGGTTACACACGCATTTAGCCTTTCCTTACTTGCTATTGGATAAGTTTTTTGAGCTAATTTTGAAAATCCTTCCTTCTTATGACATGGCCTCAAGAAATTTTATGGCAGCAGAATATCTTTTCAAATTGTGGCTATTATTTTAGGCAATGCCTTAAATATACCTTTTTCTAAATTTTGTGTCTTCTGAGAGTAATTTTGCATCGCTTTTGTGTCGCTAACTAAATTTGTACTGGCTACTAACCATTTTGCTAATTTATAAGTTCGAACAAAGGAGTTCTTTGCTTTGACCTCACAAACGACTGCATATTGTAGTCCACGTGCGATCTCTGATGAGCCATCTTACCTGTATCGCCGGCGAATATTTAAGAGAATTTTCGGAAATATACTCTCATCTTGGCATTGGGCAGTGACTTTAAAGGAGTCACCATGGCTTGCAGTAGTCACGCTTACAATCTAATCTGATCATGCATACAATCTAATACATCATGAGGCCAAATGCTACATTTTTACTAAATTCTATAAATTTACTTTTCACTTTCACCTTACTCATCAACAAAAAAAATGATCTTGGTGAATTATGAGTCAATAACCTTTCGAAAAATCTAAAATCTAACTTTCTGTTTAATTTATGTGAACACGTTTGCTATTAATATTTCTGCTATTTTATTTGAGCTTCACACTTAGTACTTATAAGCACTCTCAAGAGAGACTACAACTCTTGAAAATTGTGCAAATGTCCCAATTTCAAATGATACACTTAAATCGGGAAAAAATAAAAAAAATAGCTTACATGTAAGCATAAATCTGAACTAGCCGCCGATCAGACTCGTAAATCGTGCATCAAATATTTCACCGCTGATGAAATACGCGCGCAAACGAAAATATTTGTTAGCCGAAATAATCGCTGAAGCGAAGGTGTTGCCTCCGCATCTACATAAGTTACACACACACACATACATAAATACATAAACGCTCAACAACAAATCACTGGAGCAAAAGAAACAAGCACGCAAGCATTTATTTATGCGCAGAAGATGTTTTCTGAAATTTACATAAGCCGTAAAAATGAAAACTAGTTGCAGGCATCGACGTTACCTTTTCAAAATACATACATACATACATATTTATATATGCAACACATATGTGCCGATTTATGCATGTAGTCATGTCGGCATGTTGATATAATTGTGATGCAAAGTATTTTGCGCTTGGCGTACTCACATAATGGCAGGTTGGCTTGGCGGTGCGCAATTGAAGCGTTTCGATTAATAGCTGACGCGGCGTGTGAAGCGGCTAGCCGCAAGCGTAATGGACTAACGCGCGCCTCAACTAACTGCTAAGAGCGGGGGTACGTACATAGGTGAGGCGATTCAAACATATGCGATTAACAGTTAAATGTTTTATGTAATTATGCACATATAACTAGATATATTATTATATATACATACATACTTGTATAATCGTATATTCGCGCATGCGTATATTCTTACTAAGCTATCAAGCCAGCCGCAATTACTTTATTGCAGAATTTTAATTAAATAATTAACAATAAATTTAGCTTTCATAAATTCTTGCATTACTTCATCTTTACAACTAGAGGCAGCAGTTTGAAAATAGTGTGCCATTCATTTTTGCTTTTATTTGCGTTTAACATTTGTTTTATTTAATCAACTCTTCCAATTTTGTCTGCATTTAACTTTTATTTTACTTCATTTAACCAGCTCTTCTTTGATTAAGATATCCAGTGGCTAATTAACCTTAGCCCAATTTGCTGCATTTGTGTGGCTCCAAGAAAAAAACATCATGCGTTGCTAATTAATTAATATTTTCGCGCAGAAACTAGTTTTAATTAATAATCTTTGTGTAAGACTTTAGAGATTTTGGCTTAATATGCAATTATCAATTTTTGTGGTTATCGTTTGGTTCGAAGTAGATAAGCAAATTTGATAATTATTCATATTTTACGGAGGGAGTTCAAAAATGTATACATGTATATACATTAGGATGTTTTTTTTTGAACAATTAATTTTTTTTCAGTCCCGTCACGAAATTTCCTTGGAAATACCCTAAAAAAAATTCCCTGAAAATTTTAGCCCTTAATATGGACATTAAGAACTGGACCAAGGCCTATAAAAATTTTCCATAGAAAATACACTGCAATCGTGAGTTTTTTTCTTTAAATTCCTACAGATCAGAGGTAGTTTATGGCATCGCTTTGACTTTAGACACATATTTCTCAGAATTGTTCACTCTACAAAAGTTCCAACAAAGTCGTAACTCACACCGGCGAGGTAGTACGGGGCTCTAAATCCGATTTTTCCAAGAATTTCTTATTTTTTTGTATATATCTCGTAAATTACAGAAGCTATAGAAAAAATGTTCAGGACAAATTTCTAGGAAATTTTATTTGCTATAAAAAAGTTCCAAGGTCAAAATCGCTATCATTAAAGCTTCTCGAGATATTCAGCTTTTTAAGTAAGGCTTTATAGAATTTTTATAGATGGTATGTATTAAAAAATCTATGAAAATTGCATACACTTTAGTGTTCAGTTCAGTTAGTTCACTTTTGTCAACGATTTTTCCAGTCGTCGAAACACTTTTTATAAGAACTTTTGAGATGGCCTTCAGCTTCTTCAGCCAATTTTGTTTTATCTCTTCGATCGACTGAAAACGGATTCCACGGAGCAGCAATTTCTGTGAGGGGAACAAGAAAAAATGGCACGGAGCCAAATCTGGTGAATACGGTGGTTGATCGATGGTATTCATTGCGTTTTTGGTTTTAAATTCGGTCACAATCGTGGTTCGATGCGATGGTGCATTATCATCGCCTAAAATACATAAATTGTTCTTCCACAATTCCGGCCGTTTTCGAAGAATGTTCTAAAGCAAACGCTTGAGGCCCAAATAGACCTTTTATTGACCGTCTGTCAGTTGTAAAACTCTTCATGAATGAGGAATCGATGAAGCATGCCCAAGAGATCTGTTTACGGTACTCTTTAAAAAATATCAGCTTTCTCGAGATCGGACGAGTCGAGCAAGAATACCCAAAATATCCACAAAAATGAGACGGACTCGCGACAGATGTTGAACTCTCTTGCCATCTTCTAACACTTGCCTGACGATTTTTAGGCACCATATTCTTAAATTTTTTAATATTTTAATCAGTTGAAGAGGTCGAAGGTCGTCCACGAAGAATCAACGCCAAAGCCAAGAGTTGTCTGCCCACAATTCCGGCCTCTTTTTACTTCATGCAAAGGATGAATAACACTCAAATAGTATTCCTTGTTGACAGTTCGGCCAGTCGGAAGGAGATCGGAGAGAACCACACCTCGATAATTTAAGAAAGCTGTCAACATAACCTTGATTTTTTACCTACTTTGCCGTGGTTTTCGCGCGAAGTTTTAATTAAAAAGTCCTACCATTTTTGTACCAGTTTTAAGAAAATTCAAATAATTAGTTTTTATTACACTTAAACTTAAATATAATTTCTTTTTAACTCGGAGTATTGCCAGCCCAAACTGACATCTACAAGTGACCTTTCCGTTGTTAACAAATTTAATTTATTTTGCCATATTGTTTCGGGAAATTCACACAGTTATTAAAAATAGGGGCGTGGGTAAGTGTGCCAATTGAAATATTGCGCGATCTAAACACATTGTTATGTCCATATAAACTGCTGCTGAGCAATATTCGCCATAGGTATTATGGCTAGTTGGGCAAATATGGCATATGTATGATAATAAGGTAAAAAAAAACAGGGAAATGGCATGAGAAAATTATGCAGTCGGCATTAACATGTAAATTAAGTTTCGAGATGTGGCAACGACCGCAAGTGGCGCACAAATTTTCACGCAGACTAAAAACGATTTAAAGAAGTGAAGGAGACAAACAAAATTGAAAAACAAAATAAATGCGAATTGAAGTTGTGTTGCCGCTGTTGGTGTTATGTCTTCATTTAGTCCTAAATTAACCAAAAAAAATGTTTATGCACTGGCAGCAGCTTGTGAAAATATTAAACAAATTATAAACGTGTGTCTTAATTTTTAATTGTTGATGGACGTTTATTATTGTGTTGCTGCTGGTGCGTCGGAGTTGCTCTGGTTTTATTTACTGTAGCGCGGTAGGAAAAACAGTTGTGGGTTCATATTTTTCACACACTTTATCCATTAAATGGAACAAATGTGTTTTAAACATTCACATTTTTATTACGTTTATATTAAGTTATGCAAGAGTTGGTTTTTAGATTTTTTTTATAATTTCTGCATGGAATTTAGTCTTGACACATGCTGTGAATAAAAACAGGAAAGAGTAATACAAAAATAAGTCCCTTTTTTTATTTATTTATCATTATTTTGCAGCGCAATTGTTTACTGTGAACAAACGCAGTTTTAAATATATAATTCGTAAAATTAATTTTTTTATATTTTGAATGAAAGTCAAAATTTAGCAAGCAAGATCCGGTTAAGCTTTAATCAGTTGTTCAAAAACCTGTTTAATAATTTGTTTATCTTTTCCCATTAAATTTGAGTTGTGTGGTCAATGTGTGCACAAATTCTTGATGGTGATGACTAAACCGCAAAAAATATTGAAATCACTTAATATGCTCATTATAATAATCGATAAAATTAAAAATAATAATAAACTCTTCACCACAAGAAATGCAAATTACTTAGAAACCAAGCAAATTTAAATATTCTTAATAAATAATGGGTGATTTAAGTGGATGCACTTTTTACAATAGCCTTTTCTGACATATCACGTGTGAGTCATGCAAGCGGTTATGTTAATTTTGTTCAGTGTTGTTTGGTATTTCATCATTGAAAGACTTAAGATCCTTTAGAAATCGTTCAACTTTTAATACGAAAATCCACGTTCTGTAAATAATCTGTTCCGCGCAGTGAGCGTTCTATTCGCAACACCATCATCCAACCTGAGACCCAGCATTCATTATTAGATAATATTCAACCGAATAGATCGCGTCCAGTCACAGTAAAGAAAATATAGCAGCCGTAGCAGAAGTACATGAAGACCGTTGGGAGGCGATTCGGCGCCTTTCGCAGAAACTTGGACTGACGCATGGAACGACTTGGAACATTTTAAGTCGAAATCTTAAATTGAAAGCGTATAAAATAAGCTTGCAAGAACTCAACCCATCCGATTTTCTCAAGCAACATTGATTCGCTCTAAGATCTCGTTAAAAGTTCCAAGAAGGTCCAGCGTTTTCCAGTAAAATTTTGTTCAGCGATGAGGACCAATTCGGGCTCAATTGCTGTATGTGAGACGAAGAACATCCTGAGTAGAATCATCGGTTCATATTTCTTCAACGACGACGCCGGTATCGCGCCATGATAACCGACTATTTGATGCCTCAAATTGTAACTCGTGATCTAATTTCACGTTTTGGGCTGGTCGATTGGCCCTCAGAATCGTGGGATATCACATCATTCGACTTTTTCCTGTGGAAATATGTTAAGTCAAAAGTCTATGCGGACAATGCCGCTTCGATTTAGGACCTAGGGCAAAACATCACGCGTGTCATTAGCTAGTTACCAGTCGGAATGCTCGAACGAGTCATCGAAAATTGAACTTAACGGTTAACCATCTGAGGCGATCCCGCGGCCAACATATGAATGAGATAATCTTCAAAAACAAAAAAAAAAAATGACAAAGAACATAGATTTTGATTTGCTTCATGACTAACTTTTTATCAGTTTTATAAGCCGTTAAATCACACATTTACCATCTGATCAACTTTAAATCAGAGTAAAAAATACAATATTTAAGTAGTTATTTTAATAGAAACTACTTAAAAGTATGTTACTTTTTCCTTTTTTTTCATATACTTGTTATTTAATACCTTCAGCGAATTTTGTTTTTTAGGCTTCTGTTTGTTAGATAGTTTTGACTTGATAGTCAAAGACCCCCATATATAGTCACTAGTAATGATAAGTTTGCTGAATCTAGGGTCTTCCAATACCCTACCTTGTCTAGCATCTCTTTTGCGACCTCTACTCAACGCCGTCTTTGCAAAATACTGAGTTCTTCAAATCCAAAAACTATACCAAATGTATTACGTTAATTTACAAGAGATGTTAATATCCTCTGCTATCAATATTATGACAACACGACGATTTTCAAGCCCTATTTTTTAACTTTTTCGACATTATCGTTATTAACAGAGCTCAAGACATAAGAGATTTAACCCGGTATATGTTTCTAATGCTGGTCTTAGCTTATAAAAATATATATAGTACTAAGCGTTGTAGCCATAATTAAGATATAATACATAAAAATTCTATTTAGATTATAATCAAGAGAAATATTAGTTGAAATGGTCCACCACTGTCAGATTACCTAACCTCAAACCAAAGCTGTTATAAAAGTTAAATAAAAACAACGCAGTAAAATTACAAAATTTTTAAGCTAATTATTCGCTTTTAAATAATATTTACAACACTAAAAACAACACATACGCATTTAGTACAATTATGCACTTGTAAACCTAACCTAACTTCTTATATCAAATGTCAGTTGACAGCTTGTCTGCTCTTCGTCACATTTAATAGCGTCAAACACTTATTTTATCACATATTTACACATATTTAGTTTAACTATTTTATAATTTAGCAGCTATTAACACTTTTAAATCGAAAAATATTTTAATTGCAGTTTGCTGGCTTTAATTGCCCGAAGACAATGAACTTGAACTTGCAGCGCGACAAACGTCATTTACTTTATCTCGCAACAGTTTGTCAGCTGATGATTTATTAAACGCTGAATACTCATGAAACTCATGCATACATACGATTATGCTTATACACGAATGTGTATTAAGTTCAGTATCGAGTTACTTGAAAAAGCAGTGGCAAGACAACGGACAATAGCTAGAGTTGTTTTTAAATACATTTTTTTATTTAACATATGCATGTATGTATGTACATATATTAATTTGTATGTATGTATGTATGTTTGCATGCAAATGACGGGCAGCATTGAAAGCAAATATCACATTGTCATCTAGAGGAAGCTGAAACTGTTAAGTCGTTAATGAGATTTTATGAGACTAATGAAAATGGCGCGTTCGCAAGGTGACCGATAATGGGTGTAAGCAACTCCGTTAGGAGACACTTAATTACAGCTTTTTGCTTTAAAATTTTTAATTTTTTGTATTTTAAGTAATATTTCTTATTTTTATATTTTCTGGTTTTATTGCTCATAACCTCTTTTGTGAGCCGCGTGAGGTTAATGTTGTAGGTAAGTGATGGCTAATAATGAAAATTCTTCATATGGCTTTTATTTTATTTTTATTAGTCACTAATTTCAGTAATGGTAATATATATTTATACGCTATAACAATTTTGGTTGAGTTTTTAAGAAAGATTATGGAGGTTTTGATATTCCTTTACCACAAGAAATACATACATATGTATGTCCCTTGCAGATATCGACTGTGCAAAGGACTTTGTGTTCGAATATGAGTTTGAGTACTTTTGCCTTGTGATGTTATGTTATTTTGCATTTTATATTTTATAAAATGCAAAATAACGTAAGTTTACAGGCGAAGGAATAACAATATAATAGAAACCATCATATTGAAACAAAATTTGAGTTTTGGTTATATTTTGGTTATATCTAACAGCTGAAGCTTAAAATTTTATGCTACACTACTCGTATGTAGTACGATGTTGTGAATCGTTAGCAATAAAGAACTAAATTTCGATTAATCTTATAAATTTTTTAAATTTATTTATTATAAATTAATTATTTATATAAACGTGCATGTTTTATTGACTTAATTTTTCTTCAATATAAAAAAATAATTAAAAATTCTTTTAATTCAACCGTTAATGTTCTAATAAATATTTACTTCCACCTTTCATTTTAAATTAGTTTCTGCCTTTTACTGTATATATAGTACATGGTAGTTGGAATAATGTTGGTCATTGGTCGCAACCTTGATTTTTTAATTAAAATTCCAATTGTTACTTTCCATTCTATAATTATATATGTATATATGTATAGGTATGTACATATGTGTTTCATAGAATTGTATTTTTTGAGGGAGTACAATTCCTAATAGATTTTTATATCTTTGTAACTGTTTTTTTTAGTTCCTAAGGACAACGTATTCTATTGAAATTAAAAATTAAGTTAAAATAAAAAGTTGTACTGAATTTTAATACAATCTAACCTCATGACAAAAGTAAAATTCACACTTAATTTCAATAAGACATTTCAATCACATTTGTTATTTGTTACGAGTATATGGAAGCTTGAGGAATGGTGAAGCGGTGACACAAATTTTTTCACCCGTAATTTTATTATAATATCTCTAATTCGAAATTCCACATCATGTATAAGCCAATTTTATTAATTTCCGGACAATGTCTACTAAAATACATGAAATACTACTATGTATTTTTTAATGCTTGATTTATCTATTACAGATTTAACGCCTCGAATCACCAAAAATTAATTGATTGTGAGATACCGTAGAAGTATGATGAGCCATGCCCATGTAGCTCTGCTGCACCACATATGTAATCAAATTTAAGCCTTTAAGTTAAGGTTAGCTAGTCAATTAAGTTAGATTAGGTCAGTGGCGTAGCTGTGGGGAGATTCCGAAGGGGGCTGTCGCCTCGAGCGCAATGTCTTGGGGGTGGCAAAACGATCTTCGATGGTATTTAAAAACTCCGATTCAGGCAAAAATTCCTGCAAATTGTGTCAAAAGTGTGCAAGATATAGGGCGAAAATGGGTTTTTTCTATGACTTTTAATAAGATGTCTTGTAAATTTACTATCAATTTCCTCAAAAACCCCATGAAACTTGTAGGTAGGTAGATAAAAGAGGGCGGCAGAACATCCTTGGCCCCGGGCACCCGAAGTTGTAGCTACGCCACTGGATTAGGTCGTAGGATTGATTCAAAATCGATGAAACTCCCTTGGACAGATTTTCGTACTTTTTGTTACTGATTGACTCCTGCATTAAACCCTTTAAATCGCCGAGGCGTTTTGAGTTTGCCACAAATTTATTAAGGCAGTTTATTTCCATCCCAGCCATTTCGCTAGATTCGCCAAAAGTCTGCCAAAAGTTGGCCAATAGAAGAGAAAGTGACAGATGATTCCATCTCGCCTTCCTTCATACAGCTTTGGTAAAGAGCCTCCGACAGAATATTTAGCCGCAACTCATGTAAACCTATTGAATAGTATCCAGTCAGAACGCCTACAATCGCCCCGAGATTGCTTTTGCTGAGAGCCAGTAGTTCGGAGGAGCTCTTACGGTTTACTATACTATATGTCAGTGTTAACAGCGTTTGTTGAGCTGACTGGAGGTCCTAAGATACAACACCAGAACGCAAGAAGTCATCGGCAAACCTCGTTTCCAAACGGATGAGATTGGCGAAAGGGTGCTCTCTCTAGCAAACTCACTTGCTTTGCAGTTTCTAGCGACTCTGCTGTGACCGCGCACCCGTATGAGTCTAATGTGGAAGAAGCCGGAAGCTATTGGTAACGAGGTCAAGCACTCCTTGACTAGTCTTGGCCCTACACCCGGCGAGCTCAAAGCCAATATAGCCGCTAAGATTTCCGAGTGAATGCGCACCTCTTTGAAGGATGCTGTGCTTCGGTGCAATACATCTATCTACTCCTACCTTGATGAAAGCCACATGTGCTTAAAAGACACTACAGCGATCTGGTAGTCTAAAACTACCAGATTCTCAACTTCGATCCATCTGTAAAAAAGCTTATGAAGCAATGGTGAATTTCGGTGTGTCTCTGTCTGGAGCTCCTCATACCATTACTCAGCTTTCCTAAGTCGAATAGCTGTCTCGACCGCCGAGCACTTGCCAGTTGTGTCTTCAGGTTCCAAGTGTAGAATGAAGTTGAGTGCCATTATTAGGATTATTTTTAGTGCATCAAAGACCCGAAGAGCGTCGTTCAGCACCAGGAAGTGCTCCTATTTACTTTCCGAAGTGCCTCAACAAATATTTGTTCAAGTGCTTACTTTACTGCTCAAAATGTTAAAAGTTTCCTATTGATGATTTCCTATCATCCTATTATATCCATACAAAATATTTCATAAATTAACTTAGAGAGTTCGTTGCTCAACTCTTTTGTGCAATATTGGGTACCCTCTTTAAAGGTAATGGATATCAAAACCCGTCATTTTTTCAAGAGATATTTTAATGTGCCTCGCTGTGTTTGTGCCTTGGTTTCACATTTTATCTAATAAATGAAGAAATAATGTACATTTACAAAATTTTATATGCTTTAATAATCGGCAATTAATTTTGAAAAAATTGTATCTCTAAGAGGAGGCATTTTTTTTTTTAATTATCTCAAATCCAAACACAAGAATAAAAATATATAGATAGATAGATATCGTAACCTAAAATGGAAAATAACGTAACATCCTGTTCATAAGTTTACAGGCGAAGGAGAGACGATATAATAGAAACCACTCATAATGAAACTAAATGTGTGTGTAGGTTATAAAATGGTTATATATTGCTTACATAATGGTTATAAATTGGTTATAGCAGCCTAAACATAAAATTGTATGCTACATTAGGGCGTTTTTTTTATTGAACTATTAATTTTTGTCAATCCCGCCAGGAAATTTCCTTGGAAATACCCTAAAAAAATTCCGTGAAAATTTTATTTTTTTAATATGGACATTAAGAACTGGACCAAGGCATGTAAAAATTTCCATTGAAATTACACTACAATCGTGATTTTTTGTCTTTAAATAGCTACAGATCAGAGGTATTTTATGGCATCGCTTTGAATTTAGATGCATATTTCTCAGAATTGTTCACTCTACAAAAGTGCCTAGCGCAACATAGTCGTAACTCAAACCGGTGAGGTAGTACGGGGCTCTAAACCTGACTTTTCCACGAAATTCTAAGTTTTTTGTATATATCCCCTAAATGTCAAGAGCTATATAAAAAATGTTCATAACAAACTTGTAGGAAATTTTATTTGCTACAAAAAAGATCCGAGGTCAAAATAGCTATCATTAATACTTCTCGAGATATTCGACTTTTTAAGTAAGGCTTTATGGAATTTTCATAGATGGTACGTAATAAAAAATCCTTTGACCATTAAGTGAAATTACTTGTATACGATAATTAAAGATTGTACACAACTTTTAGTCGATCGGTTCAGTCGTCATGGAGAAATATTCCTCAGTGACTCCGAAAAATATACATATGTAATAATTAAAAAAATCGATTTTTTGAAATTCTCAATTTTAATTGACTTATAACTGTATAACTTAACAATAAAAACGTATGTATATTAGAAAAGTTGAAAAAAGTTAAAAATTCGCAACGACACAAATAGTTGCGCAAGCTTAAAGGCTGTAATTATCAGTGAGTTAAAATCAATCACCGGTGAAGAATCGCAAAATTGCTTCAATACGAAATTGCAAACCGCTAATTCACTTAAGTATACATATCGCTGGCTAAGGGTGCAAAGTGCCCAAGTCCATTTTTTGAAATTTTTCAGGAGAGACGAAAAACATTTTAAATATTATTTTTGTTAATATTTTTTAAAGCTGTATAACACAATGTCTTTTTATATTCGTAATTGATGACTCAAATACAATTTTAATTTGAAATAAGCATAAGATACTTGTTTATGCCTATTTTTGGGACTTAGCCCATTTTCTGCAACAGAGTTTTTTTTTTGTATGGGACTTAGCTCTTTTTATTGTTAAACACTTTTGTATTTTCTCTTCGCCTGAAAAGACAAAACAAGTTTTATTTAAAGTTCATAGAAACTTTAATTGTTTAATCAAGTTTAATTATATTTCACTTTCTTTTTTAAATTTTTTAAAACTAAAAAAAAAAATAAATATCTTAAATATACAAAAATCAGTCATATGTTCCAGTTATCAAAATCTTAAACACTAATTATTCAAAATAAACACAATTCATTCGTGTGGCAACTCGTCGTAAAATTTATGGTAGTCTTTTGGCAATGTTACTTTTAAAGATTGTAAGTCTTCATATTTCCTTTTTGAAATAGGCCTTTTTTCATGGTAAAGCTGATCCAGGTTGTACCACAGTAATGGGGCTAAATGCATACATTTGCGCTGTGGAAGAATTTTCCATTCATGTGGAAATCTTAATTTAAAAAATATTTCTCCATTTGGAGTATACTTCAAGTGCTCGAATATCTGTCACTTTCGAATCACCTGTACCACGACCAGGACGTATGGTTTTTAAAAAACGATACATTTTTAAACGATTTGAAAAATGTATGATCTAAATAGGTGACATCATATGGTTCTGGTTTCTTCCGCGCACCTTTACACAAACCAATATAGTCGGCTGGTACATAAATGTCTTTATTTTTTAATGCACGTTCAACTACAGAATGTACGCTATCAGCTTCCATTTGCGTATGACCTATTTCAAGTATTTTTTGCTCAATCGTAATTTTATTATTTATCGATGTATTAAGCAAAGCGTTTGACATAGTACAATTACGGTTTTGATATGTACACCCGTCACTGTAAAAAATAATGTTAACCGGGTTATTTTTGTTTTCCAAATTATGCAGAATATTTTTTTCAATGAAATAAGTCCAAATACTAGCGAATTCATCAGCAGTTAATCCGCCTTCGACCTCGTGCCATAAAAAGCAGTACGCTTTTTGATTTTTCAAATTATAAAATACTAAGTTATGAACTTGCAACTTAGAGCGGTAATAAAATGTACTAACATTTGATTTCGGTGACATTAAAACAGCTTGAAGATCAACTGTAAATTACGAATTGCGCGGTATTTTTATCTTTGGTTTTTTCTTCTCTGGCTTCTTTCTTCTTTTCCTGATGGAGTAAGTAATCTTCCTCTGAAATATTTCCGACACGATAACGCGCGCAAATTCGCACTGATCTTTTCTCGGCGCAATACAAAGATAATTTTTTGTTTTCAAAAATGTCATTAAAAACTGTCATAGAAAGAGGTTGCTTTTTCGTGTTCAGTACACCAATTATTTTTATAGAAATCATAAAGCTTTGTTTTAGACTGCCATTCTGATAACAGATATTTTTTTGTGGTTGTAGCTCGACAATAATGAGATTTCTGTGGCTGGAAGACTGTCGAAAAAACATACTTAGTTCTTGCTGCTGTTACACTTTGGGTAGCCATTCCTCGGTTGTGTTGTTTGAATTGGATACAGAAAAGGGCGTTTTCAACCATTTCAAAAACAGTTTTTCCGCTTATGCCCAATGTGTTTAAGAAGAGAGTGCGACACACACGCAAAATTGTATTATTGGCTTTAAGGTGATACTGCAGTGTTTGACTTCTCTTGGATGCGTTTTCTATGCGACGATTTCGAGGTCTTTTAGTTTGAATACACTCTATCAAAGTATTAACTTATTTTTTTGTTTGTTTCCAACACATTTTCCAAAATTCCTTAAATATTTGTTCTCTACATGATTCTGACAGTTGTGCGCATTTCATGATTGCAGTCTCACCTTTGTCCAAACAATTACATCTTTGCTTGAGAGTTCTAGCATCTCTCATGTAATTGTATTGTCAAACGTTACCTGTTTTTTTTTTTGCCGAGGTATTTTTTACCACTTTGGCGAAGGACTTTATTTTTTTCAGAAAAGGAGGAACTGGATTTTGTTTTTAATCTTCGTTTACGTGTTTTACTCTGCTCTGGTAACTCAAATGAATTGATGAACTGCTGTTAAAACCATAAGGCACTAGTCCTACAACACCATCATCTGCTTCAATTCCAAAATCAGGGCACTCTACTGCTTTCGGTTGAATATTATAATTTTTATCAGCACACATTATCTGATATAATAACAATAATTAAAAGTTAAATATTAAGAAAAAATAAGTAACCGTATTCACCTTTCACTTATGAGCAATTTTATAAAACAAATAAACAAACTTTACTGAATGTTTGCGCCAAATTCCTATGAAACAGCTGATGCTGTGTACGTTCAGTGGACTTAGCGCGCGCTTTTTTGACAACTACGGGACTTAAGACTTTTGCTTACAAACACTATACAACTTAAAAAACAAAAAAAAATCCCTTTTTTTGTTTTTTAACCCATGTATTTTCGAATTATCTTTCGAACTGCATCAAAATCTATTTTTGGGGGAAAAAATGGGACTTAGGCAC
>NW_026038270.1:0-36986 GCF_023373825.1 Bactrocera dorsalis
ATTGTTATGTGCAAAATTTTATTGTTTACTACTCGTTACAAAAATTGTTTAAGCACACATATTGTGATTTCATAAATGAAAAATAAATTACATATATAAAACTTCTACATATGTGAAATATTGATATTTAAGGTTGTTTAAAAAGGCTACAACTAATTATTGGTTGAGTAGAGTGGTCCAAAAACGGCAACGGCAAGAGAACACACCCAAACTTCGTAAACCAAACCTCGAAATTATGTAAACTGCTGCAACGGTTTGACAATATGATATCTCGATTTCTTAAACTATTTCCTCACATCAGTCGGAATTAAATATGCTATATTAATTCTTAGATACGTTTGCACAAAAGCATTAAATACGAATACATGTAAATCACAGCAAAATGTATTGAAGATTGCTTAGATATCATCATTAAGTAAATTGCCAGCCAATTCTACCTTTTCACCAGGCTTAAATGCAGGCATGCCAAGATATGGACATGAAGAACAACGGAAAGCATCACCCAAGTAGCACTAGAAAGAAATTCGTTAATTATAATTTTATGAAAATGAAGAGTTGTAGCTTACATTGCCACAGCTGGATTTAGCATTTGCTGTGTCAGCCTTGGACTTTTGTGCAGCCTCAGATTCAAGCTCTTCCGCTAAACCGCAAGAACAATTTTTGCAGGCCTTTCGTTTACCAGTGGTGCCACAAACTACACATAATGAGAGAAATAATATATATTATACACTTATTTTGCACACTCTATTAGCAGATTATTTGAATAACATAAATTAAAACATTTTGCATACCTCTCAAACTTTCAGGATCCGGTTTTTTCTTATCCTCTTCATCCAACAAATCATCTTCATCGATTAGTTCTTCATCGCCATCACCATTAACTTTCCATACTGATGGTGTTTTGCCGTCTTTCTTAGCAAAGGACAGTTTGATTGCTGAACCAGTTTCATAATTTGGTTTCTGACTAGTCAAAGTGCCGTCGTCCTTATTTATGCTAACGTTAATGAAACCAGAAAGTTTTAGTTCTTGTTGAAAAACTTCCGGTGTACCAAAAATACTGGCTAAATATAATTTCCCATTTGGCTTCAGCAAGCGTAGCAATTTATCGAAAGCATCTGTCAACTGTGCGTTTTCAATTACAATTAGATCAAACGTGGACTCGCCGTAAGTAGCTGCATTAAGTATGTTGGGACACAAAAGTTTCCAAATAAATTTCAGCTGAGTCATTTGTTTTTGTGAAATAGTGCTTACCGAAAGTCAAGCGATTGATATTTTCTAGAATAACCTCGCCACCAGTGGCCTCTTTCAACTTTTCTGTACTGGCCTGTACAAGAGATGATTGTGTCCATATGAAAAGTGTTTTCTCTGAGCCTTTGAATTGTTCCATTTTATTAATATTTTATTATCTATATAAGATACTTTTTGGGTATTATATAGGAATTTGCACAATCTGTTAAGATAGTTTGTATGCTTTATAGATTTTTGTTGTACACGATAATAAACAGCTGATTGTGACATTTCGATCTAGAGCTGCTCATTTATTTTAAAATATTTCGAACATCCGGTTTAATTTGCTAGTGCATTGTTCCGTATGATTTAGGTTTTTATCATTATACTTTACAAATTTTTATTATTTTCCAAAAAGCTAAATATGTTCACTAAACGCAATATGTCAGAAAATATAGATTATGAAATATTATTAAATTTAATTATTGTTTTTAATGGATTCCTCTATTACCACTTTGTTGAACAAACCCGGCACCAAATGTCAAAAATTCGAACTGTCAAAACCGATTTGTCATTCGACTGGCAATTCTGTTTTCTTTCTTTCTATCTCTCTTTCTCGACTCCATCTTGGACCGCGTGGACATCATTTCCTAAAGGTTAGTGAATTTTTCGTGAAAAAGTGCTCAAATAACACAAAATTCACACTAAAAATACCTAATAAAAGTGCATAAGCAACAACGTTAATTCCCAATAATGAAATTCGTACTAAATATTTGTGAATTTTGCAGGCAACCAAGACAAGCAAAAATATGACCAATTCAAAGGGTTATCGTCGCGGCACCCGAGACATGTTCTCGCGCCCCTTCCGCAAGCATGGTACCATTCCCCTGTCAACATACATGCGTGTATTCAAAAACGGCGATATTGTCGACATTAAAGGACATGGTGCCGTACAAAAGGGTATGCCCTACAAGGCTTACCACGGTAAAACCGGTCGTGTATACAACGTTACCCCACATGCCGTTGGTGTCATTGTAAACAAACGTGTGCGCGGTAAGATCCTACCCAAACGTATTAATGTACGTATTGAACATGTACATCACTCCAAGTGCCGTGAGGATTTCTTGCGCCGTGTCAAGGAGAATGAGCTTAAATTGAAGGAAGCTAAGGCTAAGGGCGTATATGTGAATTTGAAACGTCAACCCAAGGCACCTAAACCAGCTCACTTCGTTAAGCAGATTGAGGAACCAATCCAATTGGCACCAATTCCATACGAATTCGTTGCTTAAGCGGGCTTTTTTATGTATGTAATTCTGTTTTTTAGAAAGTATGTGAAAAAATAAATGGAAACAAATTCTATGGAAACTGGACTTTTTGCTCTTATTATAATCATATGAAATGTTAGATTTGATAGCAATTGGAAGTTATTTTTTTAAATATTAAAATAATATATTTTGAAAATATATAGTTATAGATTTGATTTAAATCTGTATGCTTCAAATAAACAGTAATCCTTCAGAAGATAAACTCAAACTATTAAACCGTTATTCATTAAATTTTGACTTTCTAATATAGGTTTAAATTTTGTCTTCTCATTAAAATTATTAATAAAAAGTTAGCATCAATTTAAAATTTATTTATGCGTTGGTATGATAAACAAAAAATTACATTGCACGGTTATAAAAAATTTAAAATTATAAATCAGGTACCCAGTAATTATTAAAGAATTACTTTTGTTAGCACTAGGCTATACTCCAACCGTCAAAATACATCACTGACTGCCCGCCAATACCAAAGAAAAACTTTCCTTTCACAACACTGTTTTTGACATTTACAAAATTCCGTGAAATTTTCCGCAACGTGCTTTTTAACTTTTCTCGCACACGTCTGCAATTATTTTGAAATACGACTTAATTGTCGGAAAACCAATAAATTTGGTTTCTTTTTAAGTTAAACGAGAAATGTTAGGAAATTGTGAAGTAGGAATAACGCAGTTTAGTAAAGGTGAAGTGATTCAATTAAAACGCGGAAGTAAAAGAACAATACATACACTTGAGTTTCATAAACGTATGCACCCAGCTGCGGTGGAGGTTAATCACATTTCTGTGGTACATTCTTAAATAGCCATCCCAATTATAACCTATACGTTACGTTTTACAAAATATTTGTAGAACTAGTGATTTCGCTTTGAAACGATATTTAACTGTGCAATAATGTCGTCGGTATATAGCGCTAAAACTGGGCTTTCGTCCATCCTAAAAGCATATTCACCAGCTGAACGAGAAAGGGCCAAAAACATAGCTATCAACAAGGTTCGTTTTGAGATACCCAAACAAAAGGGTATCTTGGATGCAGTCGAAGCCGTCAATGCACACAACAACTTTCAGCCTTTAAATGAATTTGTGGCATTTCTAAAGGAAACTGAAATAAGCGTAAGTTTATTGTGTGCATTTTACACCAATATGCATTTATTTGATTATTTTTAATTACAAATGCAGGACAATGAATTTTCGCAAATAATGTCGGATGCACACAAATTAATATATGATTTAAGTCCAAAATTCACCAATATGGTAGAGGCACTCATCTCGCTACCATGGACAAAAAGACAACCAGCGGCATTGCAAGCTTATACAGAATTTTATATTGATATTATGGTTGCACACAATAAATATGTGGAATTCGGCATACCCAAGTTGATTTCATTGTGGATACCAGCTGATGCTGATGAGTCAATGTGGCCAAATGGCACACCAATAGATAATGTTAAGATAGAATTAGACGCAATACATCATTTGTTGGATCGCATTTTAACAGCTATACCAATGAGTTTTGAAGTCGTGCTGGAAACTATTGAAAATAAGTTTCCATACTTCAAGAAAGCAACTCATGTAATCGCCGGTTATGTACATAACGTGCTTTGGTTAACTGAATATAAACCCATCTTCACCGAATTCGTCATGCAATTGTTAATACAAAAGTAAGTGTATTGGTTTTTCGAAAAAATTGTTAATATTAATCTGAATTTTTCACTTTTCTAGATTGGTTGTGTTGGATGTCAATGCACCAAGAAGTGAAATAGAGGAAACAGAATGTGAAGAGGATGAAGATTTGGAAGAAGAAAATGAGGACCAAGAAATTTTTGAAATGGACGATTGCCAAAAATGTAAGAACAAATTTAATTTTAATAATTTAGTATATTTATGTAAACTAACGGCATTTTTATTTACTTTCAGCTTCTGGCATTAATCAAAAGGACGATGATTTGTTGCCAATGAAGCATGCTATTGCGCATACACTCGATATTTGCATGGAGAAAATGTTTAATTTCTTAGATACAAGAAATCCGTATGCTCTCAATGTTACCGCAGAACAAAGACTGCAACTGAACAAATTTTGGAAAGTGCTGCTTACAGCTTTTGATAATGTGATATTGCCTTCCCACAATACGCACCATGTGCAGTTTTTATTATTTTACCACAGTAGTTTTAAGGTAAGTTTATTTTTGTTTAAGCCTTAGTATAGATTTTCAAATAATTATACGCATTCACCTATTAATACAGAACACAATCGCAGAGGCTTTTCTACAATCCCTTTGGGACAAAATTAAAAATCCAAATGTGTCGGCAGTCATACGACAGGCAGCTGTTGGTTACATAGCCAGTTTCTTGGCGCGTGCAAAATTTTTGCCACTACAGTAAGTTATTTTTAATATTATTTTAAAATTGGCTAGCTTTTATTAAAAATTTATATTTTTAAAATTGATATTTGTTTATATTGTTTTTAATTTTAAAATTCAATATTTTCTTATTTTTAGAGTACTAAAATACTACTTGAAAGAACTCTGTGATTGGGCGCATCAGTATATTCAACGCTGTGATCAGTACCGTCAAAATGGTTCCTTGAAAGCCAACATTGTATTTTTCTCACTGTGCCAAGCTGTTTTCTATGTTATCGCATTTCGCAGTCGCGATTTAACGGCTGACAGAAAAAGTATGTTTTTCTTTACTAATTTCAAACACATACATATTCCTAAAAAAATTACAATTTGCAGGTTTACTGTTCCTACAATCTCTACAACTGTCCGCAATAGTTACTTGCAACTTCAATCCACTACGCGTCTGTCTGCCCGCTGTGGCCACTGCATTTGCTGGCGTAACGCGTGCCTATCAGTTGGCCTATTGTCATGCGATATTGGAACGAAATGCACGTCGTAAATTAGCAACAGTGTATGCTAATGATACCGCCACACCAGAAGAAACACTTGACACATTCTTTCCCTTTGATCCGTATTTATTGAAAATGTACGTATTATTTGTTGTTTTTGGATATAATTCAAATTCTAATATTTTTTGTTATTTTTCACATTTTAGGTCGGAGAAAAAAATTACACCACATTATCTGCAATACCAAGCCAGTGAAGCTGAGGAGGCATCCGTAGTTGCCACACATATGTCGCCACTGCGGCAGCGCAAACGTGGCGATTCTGAAATGTGTGATGACATTGATGATTTCATAGTAGCTGATAAGCGTCAAAAAATTATGGAATTAGCGCGTAGTCAGGAGCGCGAAGCGCAATTCACATACGGACTATCGCCGGGTTTTCATATGTAAATGGACTTGATATTGGCGTATTGGTGCTGTTTCCATTATTTAGTTAATTTTCTTCAACTGTTGCACTAGGTGTTATATTCACAGAAACATATTTTTTTATGTTTGAAAGTTGTGATTTTTAGTAATTTATTTTTATTTTTTTGAGGATATTTAACCTAAATTATTTGTGCAACAGCATGTTTGGGCCACTTTAATAGATACTTTTGCGTTTAAAGTATAGACTATTGTAAGACTTGTAAAAAATTAGTTTTTCAAAAGAAATGTATTTTCGTTTCCATATAACAATGAAATTATTTAAGTTTAGTTAGTGTAGATGTAGTAGTTGTAAAAGTTGTACAACAGTGAAATCAAAATAATATGCATACAATGAACTGCAGTGCGTTTTACTTTTTGTTGGTCGATTTCAATTTCTGTATGCCATGCCTTACTTTTAAATGTGCTATCCTTTGACCAGAAGTGCGGAATGCGAGCTCACAGTGTTCACATTTAAACGGCTGCACGCCGGTATGCAGCCTTAAATGCACATTGAGCGCTTTCTTGGTCAAATAAGTTTTCGTACAAACGATACAAATGTGTTTTGCACGCTCTGTGGCGTGTGTTAGCATATGCTGCTTTAACGTACTGCTCAAACTAAAACTTTTATCACATGTGGCACATTTATGTAAACGCTCACCTGTATGCACAACTAAATGACGTTTCAAATCGCATTGTTTACGAAATTTCTCCTTACAAATATGACATTTATGACGTTGCGGTGAATTTTTCACGCGTTTTTTACTTTTATGTTGCATATTTGTTGCACGACGTTTTGTTATTACATTAAATTCCGCAACTTTGACGGAGGCAGGATTTATTAAGCTGGTGACAAACCCTAAAGCATTAATTATATTTGTTGCATTCGGCTGCTGATTGGATTTATCTGTGTTTAGTAAACAATTCAAGTGTGTCAACATGTGTGTTCTACAACGCGCTTTAGTTTCTAAGACACGCGCGCAATAGGAGCATTTGAAGCAACGAAGAAAAGCTGAAGCGGATATGCGTCGTTTACGACTGTAAGACCCATGATATATACGCCGGTGATCACGTAATGTGGAGGAATTGGAAAAATGTCTACAAAAAGAAATTAATAAATATATATTATATTTATAGGCAGAAGTAGTAAACTTAAACCTTTCACAAGTAATGCATTTCCATTTAGACACAACACGCTTCCTTTTTAAGTGTTGCGATTTGTTGGTTGTTTCTGGTGGGGAAACTGCAGTGGAACAATCTGGTATTTCGTAGCTGCTTTCCATGCTATTAGTATTTGTATAGATTTCAGTAGGTGTTGGTAGTAGTTGTTGCAAAAATTTAGAGTCTGCATCAATTTGTTTATGTTTGTGGTAAGTAAGTGCGATGCTGGATTTGAACATTTCTTCGCACATTTTGCATTTATATGCGACTTGATAAATTTGCTCGTGGGTGCTAAAATCATTAACAACAATATTATATATTTATTTATTAAAATGTATATATTAATTATACATATACCTCATATGTTTGTCCAGCATTCGCAGTGAACTAAATCCTTTACTACAAACTGCGCAGGGATAATACTTTGCTGGTATGCCTTGCTGCTCATCTAAACGATGTATCTTCATATGCTCATGCAGTTTCGATTTGGTGCTGAATGCACGCTCACACAAACCACAGTTATAGGGCCGCTCGCTTGTATGCACACGTCGGTGTCTTAAATTAAGCGACATATTTATTGATTCTTGTATGGTTAAATTTCACATATTTTATGTAGTGTGCTAACCTGATGTAATCGTATGATTTTCGAAATTCTTTAGCGCAAAATTCACATATATATACAGCACATCCATCTTTCCTTACAGTGCGCTGCACACCCAGATAGTATTCAATGCCTTGTGCATTTAAACGATCTTTAAGTAACACCTCATTGATTATACGTTCCTCTTCTTGTTGCTGTGTTGGCACTTCAATAAAATTTTTGGAGTTGTCTAAAATATTTATGTTTGTAGCATCTAAATTCTCTTCAACTTCCAAAACTGGCGTTTGTAAGGAATTCATTTCCATTTGAAATGTTTTCAGTTGCTCCAAAACGCTTTGAGTTAATGCCAAATCATCGGCCTCTTCTATTTTATCAAAAGCATTTTTAGATTTATTACCATCTTTGTGCACCAAATTTATGTGTCTACTAAGTTTTTGTTTGTTCCCATACACAGATGGACATCGGTCGCAGGCGTAGCTCTCTGCATGTTCCAATCTTTTTGACGGGTGCACCTTTTCATCATGTAAACGTAAATTACTTTTTTGAGCAAAGCTGTTTTGGGAAAAGTATATGCGATTAATATAAATGTGTTATATGTACAAGACTTACCTAAGTGGACATTTAATGCATTGGAAACGCTTTAAATTTAAGTCGTGCTTCTCTAAATAATGCCGTCGCAATGAGGAATCCTGTGAAAATCGCTTATGACATTCCGAGCACTACTCCAGCAAAATATGTTTCAAAATTAAATCATTTATATATAAAAATAAAATAATTTTTACTTCAAAGGGTTTATTTGGCAAATGTATAACTTCATGACGACGCAGAAGAGATGGTTTTGTAAATCGCTTACTGCATGTAAGACACATAAATCGGCCAGCCTTATGGGTAATTCGAGATCCTTGATTACTAGGAGGGCCTTCTATATTGCACTGCTGTAAAATTAAAGATTTAATTGATTTTTTTTTAATAATTCAAAACGCATACGCTGTCATCCATAACGTCTAAAATATTCTCTAATATTGAAAGTTTAATATTTGCGATTGATTTAAATGTAATTCGCTAAATATTATTTTTGTTTATTAAAAATCAAATAAAAGAAGTCAATATTACAAACAAAACTGAATAACAAATATTAGGCAAAACAAAACAAAAAGGCGGTAGAATCTTATGTGGGAATTGGGCAACACTAAAATTGATAAAGTTTGTTTCTTAACTGCTAACTATCACTAGCTGTCAAAGTTCCTGAGAAAGCTGCTAGTTTCTGTTATTGACATTTCTTCTAGTATGAAATACCATATGAAGAATTATATTATTATAACACGCGATGATTTTGCTTATTATAACAAACATATATGTTATGAAATTAAAAATGTAATTAAAAATATAAAATGTAAGACTTTAAAAACATTATTTGTCAATGTAAAAATTAAGGGTTACCAACAACACAATTCCATTTTTTAAATTAATTAATCCGGCAACACATTCGTGTCGTTCAATTCATATGACGTTTTACAAATTCACGCGTGCTAGGCGGTGATTTTATATTTTTAATAATTAAAAATTTCAATGTAAATATTTGTATTTAATACAAATTCAAAAATGTCTCTGTTTGTTTTGGATACTGCTGGTGATACAAATTTGCTAGAACGTGAATCGCATGGCACAGCTACAGTTGAAAGCAATTCACAATGGCGTACGTTGGAAGAAGGCGTCAGGCAGGACCCAGAAACAGTCAACAAAGAAGTAGAAGTGGAAAATGATGATGAAGATGAGGATGAGGATTACTTTGGTATTTAAAATAATGCATAGTATTTCAAAATCAATTCATGGCGCAAATTAATTTTAGGTTTGCCACCACCCAACATTGACATTTCACAAATCATCAAAGAGGAACTAGCTAAAATACAAACACCGAAAAGTGATATTGAAGAAAAATTAGATAAACTTACTGAAAGAATTGATGCGGTCTTATTGCAAATGAAGGAAAATCCTGTAAAAATTCGCCAAGGGCGTTACAATAAAATGGATTTCTCCGATTATAATCCAGCGACCGGAAAATTTGATGTAGAACTTAAAGTAAAAACCGATGTAGAGAAGGAAATGGCGAAATCACAATTAGTACCTGGTTTTGGTAGATTAAAGGAGATGCCGTTTATTACTAAAAAGAAACAACGGGAAATTAGTAGGGTAAGTTATATACAGTGAATTAAATTGAATTAGATCTTATAAACACAAAACATCTGATGACATATTCGACATCTTAAGCCGCAAGTGGTGCGGTCGTTACCTTTTGGCATTGTTTGAAGGAGATTTCATCAAAGACTCGTACATATTATAAGCAAAACAATAGTTTCACCCGTTGTAATCTTAGCAGTTGTGTCAGAACTAGTGACAACTGCTGTAAGGCCGGCGGGACAGTAATGTTCACAACATTAGACTGTCAACGGTATTAGAGTTTTGTGCCGATGATTTAATTTGGAACAAACATAAATTAACTTTTTGAAACGCACTGTTTTGACATTATATGTATATATAACAAGAAATCTTCCGAGATGCCTTAAGGTACACATTGATGACGTCTTTAGTAAACTGATGAATGTTCGAAAAACGTATTATCAATTCTGCTGATTTTTAGAACTATTTATTAATGTATTTTTTTACCACAAAGGTTGAGCGCTCTAAAACAAAGGGTCCTGGATGGTACAATCTACCAGCTACAGAACAGACAGAGGAAACCACGAATGAGCTCAAGATACTGCAAATGCGCTCCGTACTTGATCCTAAACATTTTTACAAGAAGAATGATCTGAAAGTCCTGCCAAAATATTTCCAAGTAAGTTGTACTTGAGCAAACCAAAAAAAAAAATCAATTTATATAAACATTATGTTGCAATTTCAGATTGGCACTGTGCAACATTCGCCCTTGGATTACTACAGCGAGCGTGGAACACGTCACAAAAAACGTTCATTGGTGGATGACTTGCTAGCGGATGAAACTGCGCAAAATTATACAAAACGGAAGTTCAAAGAAGTTGTTGCACGTCGTGAAAAATATGCACATCGCAAGGCGATGCAAAAAATGAAAAAGCAAAAGAAAAATAAGTCTTAAATTATCTTTTTTTTTTAATCTTGCTAATAAATTAAAACATACAAATTTTATTTGTTTTTCTGCTCCCCGGTTGCGCTTTTCTGTAACGTCTGACTAAGAGATTCAGCTAATTTTTGGTAGCTTTTTGCATACTCTGTCTCGGGATATTTAATCACTGAAGGTACACCTTTATCACAACATTCCGTAATATTTCCATCCAGTGGTATGGATGCCAAAACACTCGTACCAATTTGTTTTGTAAAGGAATCGGTTGCATTATGGAAAATTTCCATACGTGTTTGGCAATTGCCACAAATGGCATGACCCATGTTTTCGGTCAGTCCTATTATCGGTATACCCAATTTACGGTACATTTGCGCACCACGCAATGTCACTTCCAACGCTGCCTTCTGTGGGGTGCTAACTAATAACACGCCAGCTATTGGCACATTTTGAGCAAGTGAAAGGTGTACATCACCCGTGCCAGGTGGTGTATCCACAATAAGTATATCAAGTGGTGACCAAACTGCACCTTTTAAAAGTCTTTGCACAGCAGACATTACGAGAGGACCACGCCATATTATTGCGTCCGTTTGTTTTGCGAGTAGACCCATGGATAGACATTTAACACCGTAGTTAATGGGTGGTATCATCAAGTTATTGTCATCAACTAAAGGTTCTTCATGTATGTTCATCATTAGGGGCACGGACGGTCCAAATATGTCGGCATCTAATAATCCAACATGCTTACCCATATTTGCAAGACTAACAGCTAGATTGACTATAAATATAATTAATTTACAATATTTGGAGAATTATTTGAACACTAGTTTGGATGTCACATACCGGCTACAGTGGATTTGCCTACACCACCTTTACCAGAAGCTACAATTACTATATTCGTTACACCTGGTAGTGGCGCTCTTTTAGGTAGTCCCCGTGCCATAAGTTCCTGCTGTTTTGGCGTCAAATGCGTAGCAAATGATCGCTGAAAATTGCAATGTGTGAATTCAGGAAAGCAATATTTAATTATGTTGTTGTACCTTACATAAATATAGAAAATTGGCCCGAAGCATTTTGCAGCAAAATAATTGTGAAAATTAAAGCTAGCACGATGTAAACAAAAATCAGCTGATGGATTTTATGGGATGCATAGAAATTTATAGTGCGTACACATGTAGCATTACATTGTCATATGTATAAAATTTTAAAATTGTTTTAATAGTACATAAATAGTTGCAAAAAAGAAATAAAAAATTATGATAACAACGTAATAATTTATATTTATATTTAGATATGTAATATAAATTGGTTTTGCAGGTGATGATATGATTTCAATACAATTTGGAAACTTCAGATATTTTCATTAGTAAAATAATGTATAATGAAAAATTTGAAAAAATTAATATTGATATTAATATCCTTAAAATTAATATTAATAAAAGACTAAATCTTTAAATACCCATGAAACTTAAAAATCAAAGTTTCGCTATTAAAAGTCGCCGAAAGTATTTTCCACAAGTATTTTTAGTAGCAGCCATAAAACACAACCATCACATACTTCAAGTTGTAATGACAGTATGGCAGCACTTTGTTACGATTTTCAATCAATTTCTTCTCTTCTGCACGAAACGACTGAAAAAATTCCTGTGAATATAATAAGAATTAAAAAATACGAATAAATAGAATAATTTTACGTTTTAAATGCGATACATTCAATTAATGTTATCCAGTTACAAAATTTCATTTGTTTCTAATTAATTGCGAACAAAGTTTTGCAAACGATTTGTGAGGTGAGTGTGTGTTCATGTAGATATTAATTGTGTTGTTGTAGCAATAGTAGCTGTGTGGACAGGGCAGGCAGAAAAAGCAGCCATATAGAATCATCGACATCGGTGAGGAGTAAACAGCGGGAATGTAAAGGAACAGCGAACAATAGAAAACGAAATACGAGATTGTCAGGTTTAAAAAGCGAGCGTGAATAAAGAAAAGAAATACAATCGATTATATGAAATGCGAAATAATATAAGCAATGAAAATATATTTCAGTCAGGAAGAAAAAATTGTAATACAGTAAATATAGCCGTAAAGTGCCAAGTGCCTATATATGTATATCAACCAAAAAAGATAAACATGGATGAAGTAGAAACTCTGTGGCAAAACAGTTAGTGAGATAACAAAAGGGCAACAACAGCGAACAGTTGCCCATAACGACGTTTGTGTCACAAGTGCAATTAAACTCAATTAAGCAATTTAAAGTTGAATTAATATATATATTAATTTGGTGTGTTGTGCATAAGTTGATCTATAACTAGAGTTGGAACAAGTAAGCACAGAAGTGCCAAACCGAGCTTATTTTTATATAGTGAATATCCCCACCACCAATAGTGTTTTTGTCGCCTCTTAAATATTCGTTTATTGTGCATAATAAAGAATTTCTACTTTGTCATTCTGTGCAGCAGTAAAGCGCTACTCGTCAATCAGGCAGTCAACGACAGTGTAGTGATTACTCGGTCAAATTGTCTTGCGGAGCCAATAACATTATAGCCATAGTATCATTGTGTCAGTGTAATCGAGTCGCAACGAAAGACACGGGTGGAGTGCAACAACGAAATACATAACAAAAACATATATAGTGACTATAGTGTAATAGAAATGCAAGTTGCTGCATAAAAGCGGGTCTGTAGCAGTTGCAGTTTTGCTGGTATGGAACTGGTCAGTGTATGCGCACAGCATGTTTGTCGCTTCACATTGCACGCCATAAGTGGGAACCATTATAACTCACATTTTACAGACATGAATGTAGCGTAAATAATATGCAGGTGCTACATTTATGTACAACATTAGTTGGCTTTTTTATTGAACACATTTACAAAATGTATTTTGCTTCAAATTTAATCAGAAAGTCATTCTATCTCAATTGTACTCTCTATACAACTTTCTTTCTTTCGTCATTGGATGTTATTGATACTTATTGCATATTAATGCCTTTTTCATTTCTGGCTTAGTTTTTGGTGTCCACGTTGCCATTATTTATTTTCGATTTTTTTATTGATGCACAGTTATGGGGTATTTGACATACATATTTACATTAAGATGCCAAATATAGTGTATTTATATGTAAATTTTTTCATTACTTTTTCTATTATTGAAAATTTATTTCTTTAATTATTCATAGCTTAATTTAGTTGTATGATTTTCAAATGTTGCTGCTTTGCTGACTATTAAAAAACACAAAATCTTGTATAATTTAACCTAAAATTGTTCTTCGATTCGTTGACAGTTAAGTGAAATATAATTAACATATATCAACTGGTTTGAACAAGAAAAAATAAATACCTTTGAAAATAAATAATTAAATTTAACAACTTTACGTTTATATGATATGTTTACAATTCAACATCACATACATATATGTATATTTTTACAACAATATATGTATGTATGTACATTTACACATAAGTAAATGCATACATAATTTTACCAGACATTCTTGCTATTTTTATAGAAATATGTTTCCCAACTTATTTCAGTGGCCTGTGTGAGAAAGCAATTCATTATGAAGTATTATTTGTTGAAAATGCAATATGTTTCAAGAGTTTCTGGGTTATTGCCTCTAGTATTCAATGTATGGATACTTTTTAGTTTGTTTACTTTACGCATGCATGCAACACGTTTGGTTTGTGTGCATATCAAAGATACTTGTGTTAATACATATCTACAACACTATAAATTTATGTGTATGTACATATTGTGGATATGCATATTTACAATTTTATCGTAAAATCTTTAAGTCACAGTAATTACTATAGGTAATAAAAATAACAAAATTGTATCTCTTTGATAATATTTAATTTGGTATTTATACTAATTCTATTAATCATTTATAAAGAAATAAAAGCGATCTATGTAATAATCGTTTTATTTAATGTTTAGGAAACTTTAAAATAAGTTACTAAATAAACAAATAGTGAATTTAATGAATTATTTTTTTAAGCACAAAATTTGTTTATATAATGGCCTTTCGTATCAATTTCCACTCCTTAAAAAAACAGTGCGTTCAAATGGCGGCGTTTGCCTACTAACTATTCATACCTTTGCTCATAAATGATTTATTTCTAAAAGTAGCACATACATATAACACTCAATGAGTAATGTTTATATTTATAGAAAAATAAAATAGATAAAAAATTGTATTTGACAACCAGCAGCCCTGAAAAAATATATTTTTTTAAATTAATACCCGGCGCTTTTTGCTATTTAATTTTTTAACCACAATCCACTATCTGCACTTAGAGAAATTTATGTGCGTACATAGAACGTCATATCACCGCTTCAATATTGCTGATGAGTTGAATGTTTTACGCACATACTTATGTTTATTTATTATTTTGTAATATATTTTCTATAACTTATTGTGATTTACACATTTTCGCTCCAGGTATGGTTTTAGCCAGCAACGAATGGCTCAACAATAGCGAAGATGAACAAAAGAGAACATCGGGAAGCACACAAACAGCAACAACAGCTAACACAACAAACGCAGGTAATCGTGACATCGCAGATACAACGGAAGTTCTTGCAAGGACGACAGAGATCACCAGCACTAATAATACAGCAATTCCAGCAGTCCCACTAACAACACCAGTAACAACAACGGGCACTGCCAACGCAAATAACGAAATTATGTCTGAAAATCCAAATAATGAATCGCATGAGCAACCAGAGCAGTTAGCGCAACAACTAAAAAATAATATCGACGATATTCTACCTGCAGCAAATAACGAATTGAACGATGAGGTGTCTATTACACGAGAAGTTGTCAATAATAATAGGGAAGTGTTGAACTGTGATACTTCAAATACGAATGCTAATACCGCTAATGCCAATAGCAATATTAATTCCAGCATTAGTGGTAATAGCGGTGAGAATGGCAGCGTTACAAATGTGAATACAAATGCCAATGAGAGTTCAGCCCAAATATCAAACAGCAATACAAGCACCAATAATGCCAATTTGTACTCGAATCCAAGTTCAAATGCGAGCACTCTGCAATCACCCATTGTACGTCAATCGAAAGCGGTCACTATCACCACAGGTACGGCGCTGTCGGGTGGTAATTTGCCGCTCAGCAGTCCCATTACACCGCAAGCGCTAAGCAGCGCACTACAATCGGTTATGAATGCTAGCAATAATGTCAACGTTGCCAATGCAGCGGTAGGTAATCTACAAAATACCTTTCTTAACACAATAGGCATGGATATTGGACAGGCCGCGAAAGAGTTGGGCTCAGCTTTCGTCAGCGGTTTGGTGGAGGCACAAACGAATATAACAAATAATGGTAGCAATGCCGTACAAAATATAGGCAGCAGCAGTAATGCTAGTATGAATTTGGAGACGGCAGAAAACAATGGTCAGGCGAAAATCATACTGCTCTGTGAGGCCAACTCACATCCGTTCCAGACACGCACCATAAACCTCACGCCGAACATTGAATGTAAGGTGGGACGGCTGATAGCAAAGAGTAAAGCATCCGAATCGAATGCTATATTCGATTGCAAGGTATTATCACGCAATCATGCGGTATTATGGTACACGGATGATTGCAAATTTTGGGTGAAGGATACAAAATCATCAAACGGCACATTCATTAATGAAAACAAACTTGGTACTGAGGCGGCGGAGCTGCATTTCGGTGATATTGTCAAGTTCGGCGTTGATGTGCTAGAGAATTCGCGCAAAGAAGTGCATGGCTGTATTATTGCTTTTGTAAAGCTATACTTGCCGGACGGACGTGAAGCGATATCAATCGATGCGACTGCCCAGCGTTCACAATACTCTGGTGAAGGTCGTATAAGCTACGAGGAGATGCATCGTTTGAATTTGTACATGCAAGAGGTGTCGCAGCGTGAGAAGGCGTTGAAATCGAAACTTTTCAATATACAAAATGTTTTGGATGCGACGCGCAAGAATTCTGCGCTGTGCTGGCAGTCGCTAATTGCCGAGGACCAATTGCTGCACCGCATCAATTCGCTCGAGAAGAAATTGCAAATTATGGAGAAAAATGTGCCAGAGAGCGTACTGCGAAATGAGGTACATAGTTATGAAGGAACAATATTAATATTAAAATTATATATGAACATCCATATGTATATATTCTCATGCAAAACAAATTTTCTTGCTCTCTATTTTATTTAAGGTACTAAAATTGCTCGAAGATAAAAACTCATATCAACTTACAGCCAAAGAAGCCTTACGCAAAGTCTACCAAGAGCGTTGTGATGCACTGCAAATGCTCTCAAAAATGGAATTAGCCTATGCCAATTCCGATGGTGAATGTAAAATCTTACGCGATCAAATAATGAACACCAAGCAATCACTGCAGGATGTCAATACGCGTTTGCAACGACTCGAAACCGATTACAATGAATATAAAGAGGAAGCGGAACGCAAGCAACAAGAGATCAAAGAGCAGGAGGAGCAACGTCTCGCTGAAATGTCCGAGAAATTACATCAACGCGAACAGGAATGTGACGATTTGCGACGCCGTGTGTCCGAATTCATGCTCCAGCGCGCTGAAATGGTAGATGAGGAGGAAAAACGGGCCATTGAGAAGCTAGACGCGGCTATAGGCGACATGGATTTGGGAGATGATGATGACGACGATAATGAAGTGGAAGAAAATGATGATAATGAAGATAAATTTGATGAAGGTGATGGGGAACACAAGGAAGATGGAAATGAGAAGGATTCTAGTAAAAAAGAATTGCGTTCACCGCGAGTTACGAAGAGCCTTGAGATAATGAATGGCGTGGGAACAAAATTCTTGCATAGCAATGATGAAAAGGAGGTAAAATATTTATCGATGATGTAGTTTGAACAAAAATATCATCAAACGTTAACTTCGGTTGTACCGAGGCTATAATACCCTTCACAAATCCAAAAACTTGTTTTTGCTAGGTCCGTTTGTATGACAGCTGAATAGTCCACATATACTATACAGAAACGGACAAGATTCGTCATGCTGATTATGTATACTTTCTAGGGTCTCTGACGTTTAGTTCTGGGTTTTAAAAACTTTGTGTCAAACTTAATTTACAGTATTAAGAGTATAAAAAATGGTATTTGAAACAGACGAAGAGCTCGAGTTGCCGCTAGAAACGAAAGTAACCCTTGCGCAGCTTCGTTCTGGGTACTGTAGCAGGTTAAACTCCTACTTATCCAGTATAGACCCAGACATATTCAATATATGTCCTGCGTGCAATGAGTCTCTGTGTCACTGACCACCTTTTTGCATGCTCCACCAACTCCACTCATCTAACACCCCTCTCGCTTTCGTCCGACCCCTTCGAAACAGCACGTTTCTTGGGCCTTCCGTTAAATGACGGCGACCACAACCTGGCTAACCCTTACCATCCCAACGGGGAATACTTTCCCCTTATGACAACAACATAGCTTGTTTATTTTTATATTAAAAAAATACATGATTATCTTCCGCTTTTCTCTAGGTCTTAAACAGTACGTCCAGATCTGATGTTTCACAAAAGGAGGATAAGCAAAAAAGCAATGCCAAGGAGTCCACGATACTCAAATGGCTGCAAAATTCGGATTTGAATCAAAAGGAAGGTTCCATTGATATCTTCAAGGCCATTTGTAATGACTCGGATTCGAGTGACGAACAAGAACTTCCATTACTTGAGAACGATGTTGTCATCGATAGCGAAAGCGGTATTGGTACCTCAATGGAGGATATAAAATTAAAATATAAGAAATCGAAAAATAAATTACAAAGCGTACAGAGCATTTTATGTCAATTGGTAGAGGCGGAAATGTCAAAAGAGTGCTACAAATCAGCTGGTGCTAATACAACAGAGCACAATGCTACAGATATAGAAAATGAGGCTTTAAAAGAAACACGCAATGAAGGGGGCTGCGCACCGATGGATCATGAACAAAAGCTATTATTACTCAAACGTAGCGTAGCCATATTGAGTGAAGCATACAAAGAGATATGTGACAACCTGAACGAGCATGAGTTACAGAAAGTGTTGACCGAGGATACAAAGGAGTTGTCACCACCACCTGCGATAACGGTGCAAACACAATTCCAAAGTTATGCACCATCATTCAACACCAGCGCCACTGCGGGCAATAAGCTGATACCACAAGATACTTTGAAGCCACTAATAGAAGCTGCTGAGGAAGAAGATGACGTAAAGGTGGATGATTTGGCTGAAAATAAAGTACAATCAGAGCAAACAGCTAATGATGACGCGCAAAGTGAAGAATGCATTACAGTGACTACACCGTCTACAATCGTTTCGAACGTTATGGCATGCGAAGAAGTCACTTTAAGGGATGAAGTGCGCGCCTATCAAGGGCAGATAAAGGAGTTAAATCTAAAGCTAGAGCAAGTCGAGAGTGACGCACAAAATACGCTTGAAATAATGCAAATAGAATGTGACACATACAAAGAAAAACTCGCCGAATTATCAAAAGTTGTGCAAAAGGCCTGCGAAGAGAAGCGGGAACTTGAGAAATTGCTTGATAAACGTGCGATCAGCGTAGAAAAGGAACAGCTGCAAGTAGAACAAAACGACGCCACAATCGACGAACCCAGCGACGCTGAAACGAAGGTGCCCGTTAGCGTAGCCGAATTGTCGACCGAAGTTGGGGTCAAGGAAACGGCTGGTACGTTGCCGGAGCGCAACGGCGTTGAATTGCAAAACGCAGATAATAAGCAATACAGCGCGACTACATTGGAGGCCGATTTCGAAGCGCAGCTGCATGATGATTTGGCGGCCTTAAATAGCAGTGCTTTGCAGCGCGAAGAGGAGCTGATCGTGTACAAAGAGCGACTGGAGAAGACACAAAGCGACAATCTGCAGTTACGCAACGAGATAGCGGAGCTGCTACTGAAATCCGGTACACAAGCGCAAACGCATATGGTGAAGCAATTGCTGGCTTACGGTGCCGTCGTGGTGGCAATTATTGTTTACTTTATCACAATGTATTTCTAAGTGCGGCCGTTTGCTGCCTTCTACGCGGTATCTGTCAAAATGGTAAGCGTTACGATATGTGGAGCGAAGAGATAAATGCAATAAATAATAAAAATGCATTAGTACGGAAAAGAAAAGTTTGCAAAAAGTTGCGATTAAACAGCTGTACAGTGTACATACAAACAAAATAGCTAGGCTGCATGCATTAAATAAGATAAACAGTCAGCTTTTGCTGCTGGTGGCATAAGCTATATGCAACTCAATGTGTAGCGCCCAAATCTAAACTAAATATTAGTTCAAATTAGAAATGCTACAGTATGTTTTTCATTATAATAAGGTTTTCTAAATCTGAATTCTGAACTAATATGCAGCAACTTGGCAAAATTTCCAGCGTATTTTCTTGTCCGGTATAGATTTGAGACATACACACTCATACGCCACGAGTTAAATCTATAACAATGTGAAATAATTAGGTCCATTACGAATTCTTGTAGATATTAGCAAACTTTTAGTTTGTAAACAAATTTAAATTGCCACAAAAAAGCATATTACTAAGGTAATCGAAATAAGCTAACTAAACGCAAATAAAAGCAAACACCAATACATATAAAATTAAAGCTAAATAATTATAATTATATAATGTGTATAATGTATAGCTTTAATGATAACACAGAAACGCAAACATAGGCAAAACCCAACGCCGAAAAATTTTATGTTTGTTTACAAATGTACACAGTAGCATATGTTCACAATAAAAAGTGTTCATAATGAGTGTGCAAAAGTTATTCTGTGAAGCAAAAAAAATATATTATTTATGATAAAAATGAACTGTATAAACTTATGTGTGCATGTGTGCATTTAAATTAAGTGTGGCGTTTATTTCCAGAAAAAGAAACGAAAACTTTAAAAAAACATCTAAAACACTAAACTCTAAGCCCCACTCATCTCTGCTGCTTGCTTGGCTGTTACCTAATTGCGGTTGCATTCATAGTGCGTTGCAATTAAGTGAATATTGCATTTGTTTAAACTTAATTTAAATTATTGCATACGTAGACTCACAAACAAAATATATATAAGCCTTTATGCGTATATATATAGTAAATAGTAAACACGCGTACATTTTATAGGAACACGTATTCGTAAAAGCTATGAAATCGTAACACAATCACAAACTATATGCTTATTCTATACTCTTACGGCGCTTATTTAACACTTACATTAACTTACATTCATATTTACATACTCGTATATACTATAATAAAAAAATTATCATTTGCGTGATTAGCAAAAACAACAACAGAAATGTACGTAAAAAGCATTAATGTTTGATACATTTATGAAATTTTTCAAAGTACATAGCTCAACAATGCCTAAAGCAGATCACGCCATAACTCAATTAAATATATTTAACATTTCACCTTATTTTATGCAAAACGAAGGTGTCAATGGCTATAATTCTACAATATGTTATGCTTCGCTTCATTTGCTGTCTCAATTTACCCAAATATATATTGTATTCTCATTCAAAACCAATTCCTTCATACCGCCCGCCCGCTCCAGTACAATTGTAATTCGCATTGAATTATATTGCAAAACAATTGTTTGTTTATTGAAAATTGCTGGTAATTTCTGTTGATTAATTATAGAAAAAATAACACCTGATCTGTTTTTGTTTGTAAATTTTTGACCGCTTTACACTAACGCATAATGTGTATATGTGTGCGTGTGAAGCAATGCAGCTGTTTTTTTTTATTAATAATTAAAAATTTGCAAATTGTGTGCTCTACATTAATTATTGATTATTATCTACTGCTATTATCATAATATTATTTAAATTGTTAGTTTTTAGTTGAAATTATTATCATAATTTGTAATAATATAATTTTATAAAACAAAACAAAAAAATGTAATATGCAAAACAGGCGAAATATGTATGTAATATTATTTGAAAATGATTGCGTAAATTATGTAGTGTATTTTATATGCTATTAAATGCGATACACAAACAATCACGTATCTTATTGAAAACGAAATACGAAATATAGAAGATAAAGAAATCACGAATAAAAACAATTATTAAATTCTTATGCGTGTGTATATATTATTTTTTTAAAAACATAAAAAAAGGTTGTATGTATATAACTTACAATTAACGACGTATACTTGCATTAACATCTAGCAATTGCACAATTACTACTGATTTATATCAGAAATATTAATTGTACACATACATATGTATATAAACTGCAAAAAATACAAATATACGGAATTGCACACAAATTTATAAAGTCACATTCTCTATGTACATATGTACATACATACATACGTATGCACTATGTGGCTAGACACTACGTCGTTATTGTTGCCCAACTTTCTTCACACACCTGCCCAATGACTGCTTATTAGTTGGCAGCGAATCAAACCTAACCGCAATGTCATGGCGATTGCGTCGCATGTAAGTAGTATATGTATTGTTGTTATTACTTAATTCTTTGAAATATATTTTTCCCACCAAATCTCTGAAGGTAGATATGTTTATATGTATGTATATGTACACTTTTATAAACAAAAGGTTGTATGTTTATATTTAATAAATTTACTTCAGAAGAAATTCCAATCTGCATGCAAAACTTCGACTATTCGATTTATTTTAATAATATTAGCGTGATTGTTCAAAAGTTCTCTTCGTACGTTTTTATTACTCAATACGCTGTAAATATGCAAACAATATTCATAAACAAAATGAAAATTGCAGTTAACAGTTAGAACAGCAGTTAATTGAAATCACAGTCAGGTAATTATGGGCGAATAACTGCAATTTAGAGATGACCGCAATTAGTTTGTGGTATGGTATGAAGAAAAGTGCTAACTTTCGATAAAATCGCAATGTAACATGTAGAATAAATAAAATAGCAGAAACAAATGTAATTAAGCAAAATCTTTATAACATTTCCTTTTTGTAACATTTAATATCCGTTTCCGGTAGTCAAAGTTATATTCACACAACTGGAGTCACCCGGTCTTGAAACATATCGGAAGAAAAACTAAGTTAATAATTAAATTAAAAATAATAACAAATGTAAATAGTAATATTTTTGCCAAATTTTCATTTGATATTTAAATTGTCTCTACATAGCTCTATATCACATTAATACAAAACATTTATAAATTCGATAAATTATCGTCAGTGAAATATTTATTCACAATAGTTCAGAGCTGCATTTTATTTGAGTTTACTTTCTACAAGCGTTAAAGTTGTTGAAAATAACTGTTTCAAGAATAATATAGAATTTTTAAAATTTTTATGAATCTTTTTCTCATATTTATCTTATGTACAAAAATATAATTTACTCAAGCAACTCTGTCAGGTTAGGGTGTGAGAATTTACTTCATGTAAAACTCATTAATTAGTCTTCTTCTTCTTCTTTACATCTTTGATTACTTTGTGCATTGCTCTGTCAGCGGTACAATTGTGAGTTGTCAGTTTCGTTTTTTCTCTGATGTGTGCGAGTGCTTATTGCGGCGAATTTGCTACATATTTTTTAGATTTGTGAATTTTATGTTTCAACAACCAAGAAGTGAAATAAATCATTGTGTAGTGTCTTCCGGTGATTGACTAAAAATTTTCAAGGAAAAAAAGAACACAATATACATATATATGTTAATATATATTTGTGTTGGTCGTTTATCAGCAACGTACGTACATATAGGGGCGTGTGATCAGCCAACCTGCCTTCGTTTTTGTTAAGTGCTTATGTGTGAGTGTTCAGCTTGAACTTTTGTGTTAAATGAAAAGCCGTAATTTTAATGCAATGCACTAATTGCAAAAATGTGTTGGAATATATTGTAAAATTTAATTGAGAAGCCAATGTTTTGTGTTCTGCTAAAGTATTAAAATATTGTTCTAATACAAAGACGGCAATTTGCAATTGCAATTGGAATGTAAAGTTAATTGGGAGGGGAACAGGAAAACCGACAATAAGTTGAATAGGAAAAGAAAAAAATGGAAGGGAAAAGAGTGGAGCAAACAGTGGCAGTAACTAACGAATAAATACTTCTTCAGTTCAAGGGTTGCCAACTGAAAAGCGCTAGAATAGTTAAAATCGATTGTTAATTTAATATTACTCTGTAATTAAATCTTGTTTATTTCTAATAATTTTTACGGAAATTATTGTGCCTAATTATTTGCTTTTCCTACTGCTATCTAAATTCTTATTGCCCTTTCGGCGACTTTATAGAATCAATTATCAAAGTGATATTGTGTTATTGTACTTATTTAAAATGTTATATATTTTTACATATTGCAATTAAAAAATCGCGCATTAACATTCCTCTTTTGTTAATTTCTTTAATTTAAATTTTAATGGGAAATTTGTCATATCTGTAGACGTAACCTACGCTATTCTAATTGGCTTACCGTACCAAAAAGACCAACAAACTAATAACGTTGCTAATTCGATTGCCTTTGCTATGTGCATTAGGAATTAGCAGCTTAATATATGTATTTGTTAAAGAAAGTTTAGAAATAATTCAAGTCAAGCAGCGCATCACGATAACTACAGCGAAAAAGAAAACAATCACCATATATCCGATTCCGCACCTTATAAATTCCGCTTACGCCGGTGAAAAAATAATCAATGAGGTAAGTTATTTTACAACATTAGCAAAATAAATTTTAAACAAATATTTAAAAAAGCGTATTGTTAATTTTACAACATACATACATATTTGTTTCTTTGAAATTGAACTATGCAGTGACTTTATATCAGCTTTTATTTATTTAGCCCAGATAAGTGAACAAAGCCGTTAATTTAAATAATTTGTCCGGCGTTCTCTTCACTGGTTAATTCTATTGAATTTCAAATGCTTCAGGCAGTTAACGCCATTGCTAACTGGTTATAAGTTCTTTTTTTGTTTACTGCAAAACCTGATGCAAAAATAAAATTTAAATTTGTGTATTCTTCAAGCATTCAAACTGTTTGCCATCTTTGTGAATATGTACTTTATAATTATGTATTGTTATTTTTATTTTAAAAATATTTGCATTTGCATACATATGTGATTTTGCAATAAAAGGTTTTTTTTTTGAATTTATATGGGGAACCTTTCACTGCATATACCAAAAAACATAGTAACTATATAGTGTGAATTTTACTTATTATACTTCCCGTTCTTACTGCTTATTAATTACTGCCATGCTCAATTTAAATTCCAATGCAAAGACACACCATACATCTAACATTTATGATAAAGTTATTTATAATTAGTTATACATGTACATTAGCCATATGTATGTATTTGTTTGAGGTTTCCTTTCAGTTTTAAAACACTACGCTCTGCGCTTATAAAGCATGTGATGATTCATAGCAAACTCGTGTACACAAATGTTTATAGAATAACTTTTAAATTCGCACATTGAAGCCGAACTGTTCGTTAGATATTCCTATACATACATACATACGCCATATAAATGTGTGTATATAAAAGCTTTTGTTATTTCTGCTATGTATCAGTTTTATTTATCACTCCATGTGGAACCGCATTGTGCAAAAAATTCTTTTGTTGTTTCGCTGTTGTCATAATAGAGATAACGTGATAACTACCAAAATTTTTGTTGACTTTCATTGAAGTTTTAAATGTTATAATATGTCTGAGAGTAATCTAGAATGCTTTTGGAAGATAAGACGGTCAAAAGTTATAATTTTTTTACCTTCTACATATTATGTGCTGATAAGGTATTTAATTCGAAAGTAGTCGTTCTAAATAATTGTCAAAATGTAACAAAAACATTAAAAGAAATGTTGAATTCAAGATATCGTATTAAATACAAAGCTTTCCCTACAAGGACTGGAGATTGATTGTTCGATTTGTATGGTGGTTATATGTTATAGATATACGATCGATATCGTAAAAAATTAGGGGCTAGTTCATGAATATACAGACGGCCAGGCGACAAACACACGAATATGGCTAAATCGAGTCAGTTCGTCACAGGGATTATTTTTTTAAGTTTATGCATACTTTATAGCGTATCCAAAATTTTCTTCTAGGAGTTATAAACTTATTGTCAAACTTAATATACCTTGTTCACGGTATAAAGAGCTTTACCTTCAATATAAGTCAATTTCCACAACAGATAATTTCTTAAATTTAAACTGATATTTATTCAAAGGCCAACAATAATTACTTTCATGCTTATCAGAACCACCGTAGGTATATTTATGTACATAAACATATTTATGTTCATATATGTATGTAGATAATTGCCGTTAAGTATTACTTCGCTTGCACAATTATTTTTAATTACAATTTCATTCGTGCCACCGTATTTTTAATAAACTTTCCCCGCGATCACTGGAATTTCTATGGGCTATAAGCAGAAAATATTGAATAAAGCAAACATGAGTACATTAAACTTTTCAGCCGATTCAGAAATAAATATGCAATACATACATACATACATACATACATACAAATATACATACATTTTTACGTATGTATGTGAAGTTAATTTGCTAGGCATATTTTTGTGCTTTATATGAATCAATTAAAGACTATAAGTGTGTTAAATATTCATACATACATACATATGTCTATGCATACAAATGCACACCGAAAATGTTGAGAAAAGCCGCATAATTATGGCATTTAAAAATATTGTATAAATCATCAAAAATGAAATTGAAAGTTCAATCGCGAACGCCAAATACTCGTACATTAACGAAAAGAAAAAACTATCAAACATCAGTTCGAATGTGGATAAATGACCGCATGCCAAAAATACACCATAAAATACGTAATTTCAAATTGAATTAAAAATAAACAATCGAATGCATGAAAATGGTTTGCCAGACTCAACAGCACAACCGCCCACCAATCGACGCCAGCGTCGCCACCAGCCTTTCTCGTTAGGGCAGTGCCACACGTAGATTTGGCAATCTGCCGGCAAATAAACACTAGCACGGCGAGCATCAGTTCTGTTAGCCAGCCACTGCTATGACGTTTGGTTAGAGTCGTCTAAAAGCCCAACCGGAAAAATACGAAGTTAGATTATTGTGCCTTATTGTAAATTTTTATTTTGTAAAACTTTTCGGCTAATTTCATTTAATTACTAATTTTAAAGAAGAGCTAATTCCGAATGTAAAAATTCTTGCAATTTGTGAGACACAAAAGCAAAGACCGTGAATTTTCTGCATTTTTCTTTCTACTGTCTTTCATTCAAATATCCGATAAATACTTAGTGGTTAAAAATAAAGTTTTAAAGCGAAGCGGGCATGGTATGCTTTGTTGATCTTTTCTGGCTGCAGATAAAACTAAAAGTTTCTTCCTTCAAGACTTGCGATTTTAGTAATTTTTATATTTCTTAGACGACAAAACATTGAAACATTTCGTGTTATGAACTCCGGCGAGGTCGTCCATTGCTTCAGCGTTTACGATCCTATCCTATTCTCTCTAAAATACATTGACCGTACAATGTCATTCGACCGAAAAAAAAATAAAAATTGACTAAATGTCGCCGTTTAAATTTCGCCCTTTTTATAAAAATAATTTGCAAATAACGTTACTCGCCCCAAAATGTCGAAAAGTTTTTTTGAAGATAAATTGGATTTTTTTCCAAGGGCCAGTCTAACAAATCGCGAAAACTTTGAAGGTAAATAGGCTGTTTTCCAAAGAACAGTCGAAACAACAAGCTTTACCGGCGAGTCGGCTTCAAAGAAGGCGAAAACTGCATTATCGGGCGGAAAGAAATGACCACCGTTTTCCTGTATAGACAAGGTGTGATCAACTTCGACTACTTGGAGAAGAGCAAGACGGTCACAAGACTTTACTATGCAAAATTATTGGCAGATCGATGCCGAATTGCAGAAAAACGGCCCTATCTGACAAATACACTTTTTGCTCTTCCATCAAGACAACACACTGGCTTGCACTTCGCTGTTTCTAGGGGCAAATCGGTCCAATTATGCTATGAATATGAAAACCGTTCGAAAAATGTTGGTTCTTCTTTATAGGATAAGTAATTATTGGATTATTTAAGTCGAAGTCATTCATTATATTTCCACATTATTATTAAAAAATATGACAACAACAAACATTAAAAATAACCGCATGCAAAATTGCGATATTATTTTTTAATTAAATTAATTTTATTACAATTATTATATTTCAAAATAGCCTTTGTACAGAAACCTCGGCAACAGCTCCCGTAGCTCTTCCAGCAATCTTGGGTTTTCCAATTCTCTTCTTTGTACTTCCGGATTTTCGATCACATCCGTAATGTCTATATTCTCCTTGATAAAAGTATAGTTGAATATTAGGAAGACAAGAAGTAAGAAAAGTCCTGTGTTCAAAAGAAAATAAACAATTTTTAATTTTATAAATTAATAGTAAAGGTTTGATATCTTAATATTATTAAAAGTTTACACTTTAGTTGAAATTTTAAAAATGAAAACTGTCGTCTGTCTTGGTCGCTCTTGGTCTCAAACACACGCATTTTTATTGGATGGGGGTACGTTCCCACGACAGTCGGGTCTACTTAACCGGAACGGACCCGGATTTTTACCCTTCCAAGGACTGTCAACTCGGCAGAATTCTGCCGCTACAACAACAACATTTGATAGGGTATTTAGTTTTGACAATGTTGGTCTTAGCATTTACTATCCGATCAAATTTGAACCGGACTAGATATAACCTTTCTTTTATGATCATAGAAGTTTGAACAACAAATTTGATAGAAATTTTATGTTTCCACTGCCATCACGGTTACGGAATCGTTCAAAATGTTGCAGAAGTGTTGTGTAAGTTAACTTTATTTATGATGAAGCTTACTTTGGAGCTCAAACTTCACACATAGCAAAAAAAAAAAAGTTATCGTTTCGCTTTACACGCTCAGTTAAAAGAGACTAGTCCGGGTCAAATTTGATATTTTTATTAAAATTAATTTGTAGCATTACCCCCTTACTTACCCCAATATCTATGTTTTGCCAATTCCTGGCGAATTTCAAGATGTGTCGGAATATGTCCTTTGTATTCCGTTTTGCGCAGTGTATCCTGAAAATTCTTGATATAGAAATAGAGTAGCTCGTCATGGTGGTCACGTCGTAATTCTGGGCTAAACATCACTGTGAATGCAAAGTGTAGATCAATCGCCGGCGACCCGAATATACTGATCTGATAATCAAGCTGCACACACAAGAGAGAGAGAGACAGAGAGAGAAACCATTAAATTTTGTTTTAATTTATATGGTAAAATGCTTTGCTTACCGGCATAACGTCGGTCAGTTTGTCGCCATTCTTTTGTATCATTATGTTTTTCAAATGGAAGTCACCATGGTTGAGCACAAAAATGCCATCTCGCTTACCACGGCTGCCTTCGTTAAACAAATCGATCGTCTTTGCCAGAAGTAAATGTTCGACCGATTCAATGTGTGGCACAAAGCGTTTCAAGTCATCGTGTTTCCTTAGAAGCTCCTTGAGAAATGTAATACCATTTTTAATAGCTGGAAGGTTATTTGGGTCGCCAGAGTTCATTAAACCCTTGTTTAAGGTCGTTATTATATTGTCTTCCTAAATAGTTGCGAACATCATGTGTATTAGTTAATAAAATTAGATCGAGTTGGAAATTTTAATTCAAAATATGTTTTTCTCACCTCCTCTTTGCACAGTTTGTAGCTGACCGCATGCAATTTCGCCAGCTTAAGCAGTGTAATTTTTATTTCTTCTAAATCAGGATGACGGTAGCCAATAGTGTTGTAGCCTTTGAGCGCTAAATCTTCGAAAATCACATACGCTGGTGCGGCGGTGCTGTAGGCGATAAGCCTTTACCAAAAATACGTCAAACATTTACTTTCTTTGTCCCATTTTCTGTTTTGTTTCTCAAATTGGTTACTCACTTTGGTCCCAAAATGGTTTGGTCACCATATTGTCTCAGCACCTTTTCGATCATCGGCAGCACTTTAGAATACATGGTTATTTCCGTATCGAATAATCTATAATCTCCCATAATTTCTTTTTTGTTTTCTTCCTTAAATGGTTCGACTTTTAATATGAATGATGAAAACTTCTCTTCCGCTGGCTGTAACTGCAATCTATAGTTAACTTTGGCTCGCAGCAAAACGCTTGAGTAGTTATCATTTTTCAATGTTCCTGGTTTCAGCTCTAAATTGGTGATCTAACAAAATTAGTTTTATTTAAAAAAGTTGTGAAATTATCATGTGATCAAGTACACACACCTTTGCGCTTTCAGTTTCGACATTTTTCAGCACGTTTTCGAAAAATGCCACGTTCAACCACGCCGGGAATGTGAACTCTTCCTCGCTGCCCTGTTTGTTATTTGTCATTTTAATGCTGCCTTTAAATGGAAAAGTTTCTATCTTCCGTGTGCCGTGTACTTACGGACACTTTAATTGTAGAATTGAAACAGTGTGGCGCGCGAGGCGCACTTTTATACCTGTATTTCGCCTCAAATACTTTAGATTTTACTGTTGGCTATATAAATGTACTACATAGTACATATTCTACAATATCTTATCGCCTTATCGCATTCATAAGAGTTGTGCCATACGAGTATGTGCATTTTGTTGTTCTACTGATCACAGATTGGACAACAATGTTACAAATCTTCTATACAACCGATTTTTCAGAGTTTTTATTTTCGGTTTCTCGCTTTTAATTAAAAAGCTAAGATCACGATTTTCTTTTTTTCGCTGTTATTGTTAGGTATTATTAAACTTTATTCGAATATCTCAAAAACTGTCGTAGAAGTTTTTATAGTATCTACTTCGCCTTAAAAAACGCTGGCTCAAAACCTGTTTTAGACCTTGACCGGTTGATGCGAAGTGGTTCAGAATGATCACTAGAAAATTTCCCGTTTATACGATTTTTCCGTTTTTTCTGGTTCTCTGTAAATCAACCCGCACTAGTGAGCATAAGTATGTATATCATTTGAGTGCTGATAAGCTATCTATTACCCTTGCTTGTTATATCATTTCACAATAACAGATTTAAATATAAAGATCTTGAAAATAAAATAAACCGTTTTAATCAATCTTCACGCTTTTATTGTAGCGACTGCATTTGAAGAGATAAGGTTTAGAAATTGTATTCAATTCAGCTTCTGTAATTACTTAGATATTATTTATTTTAATACCCTAAACAGGGTGTATTAAGTTTGCCACGATGTTTGCGGCAACCAAAAAGAAACGTCGGAGACTCTATAAAGCGTATATACAAGTATGTATAACTGATCAGCTTCATGAACTAAGTCAATGTCGAGAGCAAGTTTTTTTGATTGATACAAATTCTTCAATGAGAGTAGAGAACGCGTTGACAACGAACCAACGTCCAGGACGGTCATCAACATCAACTGATGATCAACACATGAATAAAATGAAGGAACTGGTGCTTGAGAATTGACAGTCAGAGATCTTACTGGTATTGTTAGAATATCGGAAGGATCAGTGAAAACCATTATGAAAGAAATGAAAGCACGATTGGTTCCAAAATTTTTTCGAAAAACAGCGTCGTGTTAACGTCTGTGAAACAATGCTTTCCAACTACCAAGATGTCATGAAACGTATGATTACTGGTGATCAGTCTTGGATGTATGCGTACAACCCGGAAGCAGACGATCAATCGGCCGAATATCGGTGAGCCAAAGTCGAAAAACCACGTCAAAGCAGGTCAAAAAGCAAGATTATGTTACAGTTTTCTTCGATTATCGAGGTGTGGTGCACTCCGAATTCCTTACGATTGGTCAAACTGTCAACAAGGAATACAATTTGAGTGTTATGCGTGGTTTACTCGAAGCAGGCTAAAATTATTGGTTGAAAACTCTTAGTTTTTGCAACACGATAATGAAACGTCGCATACTGCATTGATTCTTCGTGAGTTTTTCGCCAAAATTTCAACCAACATCGTGCCACAACCACCGTATTCGCCCGATTTAGCTCCGTGTGATTTCTGATTATTCAGGAAACTCAAACGATCGTTCCGGGAAAACCGATTGTAGGCAACTGAAAACATTGAACGTGAATTGCTACGCGCTTTGAAGGCTATTCCGGAAATTGACTTCAAGAACTTAGAGGATTGGAAAAAATGTTGGCACAAATCTATTGAGGTCAAGAGGGACTACCTTAACACGGAGGATATAGATTTTGATGAATAAATTAAGAATTTTAAAATTTGGACCTGTGAAGAGTAGTACGAGTATACCTTCGGTGCAGCTGAAGTTTTTGTTTTTTCTTGTTCAATATAAATTTTTGTCAACGCTTTATAATATGTTTGACCTTTGTAAATTGAGATAATATAAAATGTTACGTTACACCCTTCCTTACTATCTTCAATTTTTTTATATCAGCGAACCCTTACTTTCTCTTCATACTAAACATTTTCCTACAGGGACATTCTCAGTTGTTAAGTCATCCTCCGCATAATGACACAAACCCAAAACAATGTAATTTGCCCACAGCAACAACAATAGACTTTAAATAGTATTAATGCGATCATCATTATCAGCGCATCGCTTAGCCGATACAGATCACAGACAGTTTGGCAGATGGGCTGTTAAACGGTTGAGTGTGTGTGTGTGTGTGGCGGGTTCACTGGCACATGTTGACTTATACGTTTTTGTTGTTTTGTAGGCGGTGGCGTGTCGGTATGACCGCCTACACTAAATGTACATTGTATATCTGCATTCAAATATACATATGTACATTTGAGCTCACACTTTCACTAACACATGTGTATGCAAATAAATTGTATTTAATTTATTTTTGTGTAATTAATTTTCCGCTAAAATAATTTAAATAATTCGCGTCTCATTAACTAAACTAATATCAATGCAGTATAAACATACATAAATATATACAGGAATGCATTTTATGAACGAATATTTGAAACTTGTTGTAGTTATATATTTCTAGCAAATATTAATTTTTTCTTGGTATTTGTCCATTGCGCATACGCCACACTGTCCTAATTCGTAATTCGCGTGCCTTAAATGTGTGTTTATAAAATTTGCATTTTTATGGTTTTGTTTGTTTTCTTGTTGCTTTTTGCTTTGTTTTGGGATATCGCTGTTATGGTAATGTAATTTATTTGCCCTTTTGGCAGTTAGCTTTATTGTTATGTGTACCATATATTTTGTATATACGATCCCTTTTGGCTTTGTTGTTTCTTGATTTAATGTTTTTTTGCTTTTGTGGTGCTACTACTGAAAACTAAAAAAATCTTACTTGATACATGAAGTTGAATTTATACACTCTAAATTACAAATCGATACTCAAATAGTTTTTGAGTTTCAGTCTTCTACAGCGCATGCTCAGTTCAATCAGCTCCATCAGTTTTGAACGCGTTTTTCTCAAAATTACGTGCATACATATGTGTATATGTATTTGTTTGAGTAATTACTCGAAGTAATCGCAATTTGGCGCCAATTCGAGATACCAAGTACAGCTAGGTCCCACTCCATCTGATGTCTTCAACGGAGTGGAAGTTTTTCTCTTCCTCTGCTTCCCCCGGCGGGCACTGCGTCGAATACTTTCAGAGCTGGAGCATTTTCATCCATTCGGACGATATGACATAGCGAGCGTAGCCGTTGTCTCTTAATACAGCTCATCGTTCGATAGAATGCTATATTCTCCGTTGCCAACATCCAAAAGATCATAAATCTTCCGCAGAATCGTTCTCTCGAAATCTCGTAACGTCGACTCATCAGATGTTGTCATCGCTCATGGTTCTGATTTACTTACAGAGAGGTCTTTGTTCGTCTAGAAAGGACTTTATTTCTCAATTGCCTACTCAGTCCAAAGTGGCACCTGTTGGCAAGAGCTATTCTATGTTGAATTTCGACGCTGACATTGTTGTTTGTGTTAATGCTGGTTCCAAGATAGACGAAATTATCTACGACTTCGAAGTTATGACTATCAACAGTGACGTGGGAGCTAAGTTGCGAGTGTGACGACTGTATGTTTGATGACAGGAGATATTTCGTCTTGTCCTCGCTTACTACCAGACCCATTCGCTTCGCTTCCGTCGGCGTAGGTGTTGAGGCTAATGATATGAATATCATCGCGTATGCCAGCAGCTATACAGCCTTATAGAAGATTGTACCTGCTCGATTAAGCTCTGCAGTTCGAATAATTTTCTCCAGCAGTAGATTGAAAAGTCGCACGATAGATAGTCGCCTTGTCTGAAACCTAGTTTGGTATCGAACCGCTCGGAGAGCACTTTCCCGATTCTGACGGAGCTTTTAGTATTGCTCAACGTCAGTTTACACAGCTGTATTAGTTTTGCGGGAATTCAGACATCGCCGACACGGGGCTTTAATCTTTAAAAGCTTGGAAAGCGAAAATAAAAATAAAAAATAAGCAGTATATACATATGTATGTCCATTTTAATCTTTAATTTATATTTTTATTATTTTTTTGGCTCACCCTAATGCCTATGCATATTATTATTTTGATTTGATCCGACAATGCACATCACTTGATGACATTTTTCACATACATACTGTATGTGTGTAGTTATGTTTGTCAAGCGTATAGTAAGCTCATCAACCGACTTCAGCTTGAACGCCCTCGCCGCTTTGATGATATTGAGCTCAGATTTCAAATGTCAGCATTGTGGGTATTGTTGTCCTCACTTACTTGTTGTTGGTATTGTTGCTAACTTTGTGGCAATATGGTTTATTATTAGCAACAACTGTCATTTGTACCGTTATATTCGCAATCGCTACGTGTCGCTATAACCATGTTGTGCGAAAAAGTTTCGTTTATCGCAAAACAACTTCAACGATTCGCCAATATCATGTTTTTCCTGCTAGTTGTCAACTTTCATTGACGTCTCGCTATAGCGGGCGTCATTCGCTTCAGTTAGCGAATAAAAAAATATACAATGAAATATGAATATGCAGTGTCAATGTTTTTAAAGCTGCAGCTGTTCGTCGCATCACCGCCTTGAAGATTGTCGTGTAGCTGGGTGATGATGACGCTATAACAAAACGCTGATAGCAAAACCTCATAGTGAGCTTTGAAGGCGAAGGAGTGCTCATATGTATAAAAGTTTATTTATTTCGTTAGGTTAAGGTTTTGTATATACTTATGTGCATACATATGTACATATGTATATCCTGCTTTATTTATTTTTCGGTTTGTTGAATCTTCGTGCTTATTCAACGTCTTATATTTTCTACTTTGTATAGTTTGAATTTTTTAATTTCTCACCGTTTTGCCATTTTATGTCATCTCTTTTAGTTAACACCTTTTGCTGGTACCTAAATTGTGCTCACTATAAAATTGCAAATTAATTTCTTTTGCTTTGTTTTACATTTCGTAAATAAGGTCATTTTGTCGAACGTAAAAAGAGCATAATAACTGTTAACCTTGTGGGAAGTAGAAAGTTAAAAACTCATATAAATTTTCCACTACCAAATTAAATTTATGAGGTTGTTGTTCCAGCTCTATATTTTGAAGATCTTTATGGAAATATTTGAAATTGAAAAAACTCTTAATTTCGGTAAAAAAATACCTGAAAGTTTGTATGTATGTATGAAACAACGTTTGTTGAGATGTTATATAATATATTATGTATGCAATTTTTCACACGTCGTTTTTCGTCCAAAATATTGCTTAATTGTGTGAACTGCTGATGTCGGACTACTATGAGATATAACTGTCATACAAAGTGGCCGATCAAAATCAAGTTCGTGTATGGAAAACTTTTTTATTTGATGAGATATCTTCAGGATATACGGCATGGATAATTGGCCGAAACAATGATAAAATCTCGGAACATATTGTTCCGATCGGACTAGTATAGCATATAGTTGCTATACAAACTGATCGCTCAAAATGAAGTCTTTGTATGGAAAACTTTTCTGTTCGAAGAGATAAGTATCTTCATGAAATTTGGCATGGATTATTGTACAAGGCAACGTTGCAACCTCCGGATATATTGTTCAGATCGGTTCACCATAGCATATAGCTGCCATACATACTGATTGATCAAAATCAAGTCCTTATATGGAAAACTATTTTATTTGACGAGGTAACTTCAGGAAATTTGGCTTAGATTATCATTATACCAAGGTAGAAATCTTTTAATACACTTTGATGCTACAAGAAGTGCACTCGTGGAGGTATAGGGTAGCCAAAGTTAACATTTTTTTCTGTTTCCAAATTATTTTGATGACAGCACATTGTACGTAATGCACAAAGTTTGACACCAATAAAGAGCTTAGTGTTAAAATAATTGTACTTTTTCAACAAGGCAAATAATACTTAGCGTGGAAATGAGGATGAATCGAAAGTTAGGAACGCTACACCCTCCGCAAGACAATATATTACCCGTACATGTGTACAAACACAAATGCATTTATAACATGCAGAGCAATTCGTTGCTGAAAAGTGAAAGTAGGATGGATTTTAATAGGTAGGATAAAATGTATAAGAGAGTTATACAAAAGACTTGCAAATTGTTGCTATCAAATTGGTGAATATTCATAATAATATACATATAATGTACAGTATAGCCCAGTTAATAAAGTCTCTCGATTATTTCATTCAAGAGATTGGTAAAAAATTTGTTAAAGACGAATACTATATCTCAAAAAATATATTTTTATTTGCAATAATTTTTTTGCACACTGTAATTAGATAATATAATTTAGTTTACTTCTGCTTACTAAAAACTTAACAAAAACCAAAATTGAAGAAAATCCCGTACAAACCATAAAGACCTAAAAAAATTTAAGACATAATGGTAAGCTTTGCGTGGCCCCGAGTGTAAATTGAATATGTCTACATACACTTTTTACAGAAATGAGGAAATTTTTTCTCTTTATTCCCCGATTATTAAAGAACAAAATTCTGTAAATATAAGAGTAAAGTTCAGAAAAAAAAAGTACACTACAATCTGAGAAATTCTAAAATTCCCCCATTTTTTAACACATCTCATATATTATTTTTATTTATTCATAAAATAAAATGCCTCTCCAAAAAATTATTCACAAAAAAACGTTATTTGTTCTTTGATTTTCCCGCATATAAAAAAAAATATTATGTCGTACAAAATATCTTTTATTTACACGGTTATTACGAAAAATTGACACGTTTACTTGACACAAATTACAACTAAAATGAGTTCAATAGTATTTTAGTAATTGACTTGAGTCATTTGTTCTCCCAACTAATGAACAAGCATTTTTCAATTTTCCTAGTGCAATTAGCGGAAGCCTACTGCATCGGCAAAGCATCGCATGTGTGTACGCATTATCCAACAC
>NW_026038271.1:0-36935 GCF_023373825.1 Bactrocera dorsalis
CGACGAAATTTAAGCAAATGGAAATGGCGAGTGGCGGGCGAATGTCCAACAACACGACATACGGCGCACTCAGCAACAGTGATGATGGTAACGGAGGCAGTGGGTGCAAGGCGACATGTAGCGTACTTTAAGCCCCGTTGCAGTGATACACTATACATGTGCCTGCCCCGCATTGCTGTCACTGTCCATGTGCTAATCACAATACTCAAAAAATAATTGCGTCTCATAACTTCACTCTTAATGAATATTTTAAAAATGTTTGCACATGTCTCTCAAGTAACTTTAAATTTTTTAAATTATTTGTCGATACGATGAAATTAGTTACTTACATCTTGATCCTTGCCCTTATTTTTGAAATTCTGCAGGCGATTCACATTCGGTTCCAGCGATGTCATTTTTTTATATTATTATTTTTTCCTCCGTTAAATAGCTTCTCACTTTCCTTTCTTTCTTAGATTACAACGATATCTATCGCTGTTGTACGTCTTAGTGATTCAGCTTTTCTTTACTTTGTCTTATATCTCTCTGTACAAATTTAGTAATGAAGTAATTTTTCTGAAATAAATTTTCAGTACCACATTAAGCAAAAGAAAATGTAGACAGCAATCGTCAGACGTTCAGCGAGTAGCGATAAACGAATTGCAGACATACGACGAGTTTTTGGCAAAAATCACAAAGGTTTACACACAAATATGCAGAAACACCAGCACGTTGAGATGAATTCGTGTGATTCGGAAACACGAGTTGCAGCCGACGTGATGACGAACCAATGATTTCAATGACGAAGGGCGAAGACAAAGGAAAATCACCGAGAAATAAGCAAGATACGAAAATTAGCACAAAAATGTGGAACTTTCTTACACTATAACCTCCTACTTTTTCAGTGATTTGCAATCAAAATACTTTGCTCGTTTATTTTCTGATCACTTTTATGTGATTTTTCAAATTTTTACTTTTTTCTAAAATAGTTAAAATATATAAAATGTCACGACCGTCCTCAAAGAGGTTTAAAAAATCTTTTCATAACTCGATGTAAAGGAACGAAAAATTAAAACACCAACGAGTGATCAACTAGCAACGAATAGCATATCCGGTGTGTTGCCTCTTTTATTACCTACTTTGTACTGTGATGCCATATTTACAAAATTATTCAACACACCCTTCACTAAACTTATTTCAATTTCATTTTATTCCGAAATCGAAACTTTTTCCTAAACTAAGTATAAAAATGTAAACATGGTATATTTGTATATCTCAGATATTACTAGTGTACAAGAAACAGTAACATATAACAGTAAGGTAAGTGATGTTAAAAGAAATAGAGAAATGTTATGTACACATTTCGGTAGTGATGTGGAATAATTTGTTTTTTAAAACGTCAATCAATTTTTTAAGATAAAATGTGCCGTATGAAATCATCAGTATAATAACGGGTGATTTTTTTGAGGTTAGGATTTTCACGCATTAGTATTTGACAGATCACGTGGGATTTCAGACATGGTGTCAAAGAGAAAGATGCTCAGTATGCTTTGACATTTCATCATGAATAGACTTACTAACGAGCAACGCTTGCAAATCATTGAATTTTATTACCAAAATCAGTGTTCGGTTCGAAATGTGTTTTATCGACAAATTTTGTTCAGCGATGAGGCTCATTTCTGGTTGAATGGCTACGTAAATAAGCAAAATTGCCGCATTTGGGGTGAAGAGCAACCAGAAGCCGTTCAAGAACTGCCCATGCATCCCGAAAAATGCACTGTTTGGTGTGGTTTGTACGCTGGTGGAATCATTGGACCGTATTTTTTCAAAGATGCTGTTGGACGCAACGTTACGGTGAATGGCGATCGCTATCGTTCGATGCTAACAAACTTTTTGTTGCCAAAAATGGAAGAACTGAACTTGGTTGACATGTGGTTTCAACAAGATGGCGCTACATGCCACACAGCTCGCGATTCTATGGCCATTTTGAGGGAAAACTTCGGACAACAATTCATCTCAAGAGAATGGACCCGTAAGTTGGCCACCAAGATCATGCGATTTAACGCCTTTAGACTATTTTTTGTGGGGCTACGTCAAGTCTAAAGTCTACAGAAATAGCCAGCAACTTTTTCCAGCTTTGGAAGACAACATTTCCGAAGAAATTCGGGCTATTCCGGCCGAAATGCTCGAAAAAGTTGCCCAAAATTGGACTTTCCGAATGTACAAGAAACAGTAACATATAACAGTAAGGTAAGTGATGTTAAAAGAAATAGAAAAATGTTATGTACACATTTCGGTAGTGATGTGGAATAATTTGTTTTTTAAAACGTCAATAAATTTTTTTAAAATAAAATGTGCCGTATGAAATCATCAGTATAATAGTTGTTCAAATAAATGCAGTAAGTGTTGCAAAAATTGAGAAGAGTTTCAAATGAGTATTCTTATGTAATATGGAATATTGGCAACTCTGTATCATCCAGTTGACAGCAATTACATTCTTGACATTTCGTTATAGTAAATGTGTTTTATAGTTTATGTTCTGTGAAAAAATTGGAATTACCAATAGAATTAATTTTACAATTGAAATGTGTAAGAATTCAAATGTGAAAATAAGTGTATAAGTAGTATATTTTTTAGTGCATAAATATGTCTGAAGAACAGAATGTGCCAGATAAGCCTATAAACATCCCTTTGACTGTGCCCCAAATTAAAGTTAAGCAAGAAAAATTCGATCCGGAGGTGGAAGCGAAAATTAATGCTATCTCCATAGCTAATGTTGTAATAAAGCGTGAATTTGAAAAAGAAAACAATAGTTTGAAGTCAAATAATGAAGAAGATAAATTCAGTAAAACAAATGCTGATGATAATGGAGATGGTGATGAGAGTGGTGATGATGGTGACAGTAGCGTAGACGATAGTGATTCTGGTAATAACATAATTAATAGACACGATGCAAATGGAAAAGAAACTAGTGTAGATGAAGATAAAAAATCCATTACACCGGTAAAATCATCCAATGAAATACTCGCTGAGCTCTTCCAAGTGTTCAATGCAGCGCCTCCTGAGGAATTGTTGGATGATAAAAGTCTACTTAAGAAGAGTCATAAGCATAAAAAGCACAAAAAAGAAAAGAAGAAAAAAATTAAGCGTGAAAAAGATGTTTTGACAGGAAAAGGGAGTTGTAGTGACAGCGCTGAGTCCAACCTTCCTGACCATGAAAAAAAATATAAACACAAACATAAGAAGAAAAAGAAACATAAACACAAAGATTCAAAGGATGAGGTACGGGATAAAATTAATGATAAAGGTAAGAAGGATAAAGGAAAGTCTAAAGAAAGGCAAAAAAGCAAAGAGAAGTTTATTGATGCAGCAAAGGACATTTCAAAGCCATCTTCACCGAAGCTCTCTAGAACTGAGCCAAAAGATGTACATCAACAGGATAGTCGATCACATAAAAGACAATCCGATACACTTGGTACTGGTGCAACAAATGCCAAAAAAACTCGTACAGAAAATGACCACAGTCATTCGAGGGATAAAGGTGATGAAATCGAAAAATACAGGGAGAGAGATCGAGATAAAGACACAAGTAGCGAACAAATCCTTGAAAAAGATAGAGCAAAGAACAAAATAAAAGACCGGAAACATAACAGTTTTTATAATGGTTTTGCGGAGTATGAGTCCAACTCTAAAACAGTTTATATCAAGAAAGAACCAAACGAATCAACTATCAAGCAACACACACATGACGGCCACATTTCGGAAATATCTCTCTCTGACGAAGAGGAGGATTATCTTAAAGATCGTCATGTCAGCGATGACCCAAAGAATCGTCGATTTGGGCATGATTACGCCAATGAACGACCCTCAAATAATTTCTACGCGGGAATAAAACGAAGTCGGAGCCGAGATCGAGATAGAAATCGAAACCGTGATCGTGAACGAGAGCGCGATAGAAACTACCGTGGAGACGGACGAAGCCATAGCAAGCGGCGAAGCCGCAGCCGTGGTCGTTCGCGCTCCCGTTCACGTGATTTAGGTATCGACAAGAAGAGACTACTCGAAATAGCACGTAAAAACGCCATCAGCATGTTCAAACGCGGAAACTTGCCCGGCTGTGACAGTATGTCACAGGAAGTCAAGGACAAAGTGTTGTTAAAAATGCGATACGGTGGAAAAACTGTGCAGGATCTTACAGATTTTTGTAAGAAGATTTCAAACGGTGAAAATCTGTCAGATCTCAGCTCCGACGAAGATTCCGACGTTGATAAGAGTGGTAACACGAAAGCATTTCACCATCCCTTCCAGCTAAAAGAACGCGAACCGATAGTAATGCACATACGCAATGCTACTACTTTGCCATTGCGGCCCACTTCAAACGACGCTGTAAAAGCCATAACGATGCAATTCCCAGTTTCGTCTGGCCAACAGCATCGCATGACTGAAGCATGGGTTCCCGTGGTACAGAAAGATAATTTACCACCATTGCCGACATTGCCTGCAGTCACACAATCAACCACCATATTTAAAACAGGCGTCGTTAAGAACGTATTTGAAAAAGCCATCCCTGAAGAACAACAAGAACCCGCCTTCAAATCAGTGCAACAACCATCTGTAAATAGTAATGGAGAAAGTAATTGTGCGGTGCCAAATACAGTTGATAATAGTGCGACTCTAGCTACAATCCCAAATATGCCAACAAAAATACAAATACCAACGCAGGTGCCTCTTGTTAAAACCATCACAGATGCACCAATCGGTGTAAAACCATTCTATCCAGTGCCGCCTCCATCTGTGACTGCTGCGGTTTCTGCACCTATCACAAGCTGTCCTCCAATACAGCCAACTGCGTTGCCGCCTTTACCACCTCCACCTATTCAACAGAAATTTGTTCCAGATGTGCCAGTTCCATCTAGTTCAGATATACCTGTCGGTGCTGCAAAAGTGTTTCCCGAACTCTCGGGACCACAACTAGACGTGTCCAGTATTATATCTAAACGCTTACAAGCAATGAGACGATTACAGGTAAAATTTGCATATATGTATGTATAAGTGATGAGTTTTAAAAAATTTGCATATATTTGTTCTAAATAATATAAACTAAAATATCTACTTTGCCAGGAAAATCCTATGGACCCTGAAGCTATTAAAATGATGTACAACTCACAAAAGGACATGTCTTCATGGGCGTCATCCAAACATTTACCAGGCCAATTTACTGGTAGTACCGGCGCCAATATACTTTCAATGCGCGAATTGAATGCGGGGCCACAAGCGTGGGCGCGACGGGATCAGTTAATAACATCGCGTCCAGTGAGTGGAGGTATGGGCATGCAGTTACTACAAAAAATGGGTTGGAAACCTGGTGAGGGACTGGGGCGTGACAAATCTGGGTCCTTGCAACCATTACTTCTTGACGTGAAGTTAGACAAACATGGACTAGTCGCACGCGACGATAATAACGGCTACAAACAAAAACCGTGTAAAAAACAACGAGCGCAAAATAATATACAACAACAACAACAGGAATTATTAGAAAAACACCCTGTTTGTCTGCTAAACGAGTTGACATCCAAACGCAAGTGGACGCCACCATTGTATACGCTTGTTAACGAGGCCGGACCTTCGCATAGTAGAATGTTTTTATTCTCAGTATCAATAAATGGGCACACATATACACCGACACAGGGTTCAAATACGAAAAAGGAAGCAAAATTGATTTCAGCACGCCATTGTCTACAACAAATGGGAATCTTACCAATGTAGTTTATCAACTTGCTCTAAGCATTGAATCATTGAAAATGTCATTTCTATTACAGACTTCACTTAATATCAATTCCATTACTATAAATGTAAAATTCTGTAAAAAGTGAACACAAACTAGAAATTAATAAATTGAAAATATGTAAATAAATTTATTTATATTATGAATTCTATAAATATCTTAAAGCCTTCCCCCAATACAGTTTTTCAAATTATGTTTAAAATAATTGATTTAACTATTTTTTATTTTGTAATCCATAAAATCTTAATACCTAATATCGGATAAAAAATAAAATTTTCATCCCATGCATATAATTAAGAACTAAAAAAGAAATTTTAGATTAAACTATATTCCGCGTTCGGTAAAAAAAAATAATTTTTTTGTATATTCTAATCCCAAATAAATAACCCATTATTTGCGTTAATTTAAATTTTGATTTTAAATTTAATTGAATATTTTATGTAATAAATTTTTGGTTTAAACATTAAGTTTATATGCTCGAATAAAATTCGCAACCCCGCCTAAACATAAGACTAGTTTTCACGAATGCAGCCGAGTTGGTTGGATTACGAGATGAATCGACTGTCTTCGGAGCAACCACAAGTACTGTTAACTAAAGCAATTCTTATTATTATTAAAGCCTTGTTTCTTGATTTAGGTTCAATTTTAGATTTCGGGTTTGATCCCTGTTAGCGACTAATTATATATTGCAAAGGTTTTACTAATTTCATCTTATATCGTTTCTTTTATAAAAATCACAGATAATTGCATTTGGTATGTATGTATGTTGTGTAGTTAAAAATAAATTTGTATTGACAAACAACTTGAATGGAATTTTGTGTCGTATGCTAGTTTCAATACAGATTTTCTTTGCATTTTCTTGAAACTGGCAGTAAAAAAGGGAGGTTTCAAAATGTATTTTTTATTTACATATATTTGATAACTTATTAGCGTTATAATTGTCCTAAGTCAATTGGGATTTTGTTCGAAAATAATCACGAATATCGTTTGATTTTTTGGCTAAAGTGAAGTTCAAAAGTTCCTCCCATGATATTTCCATCCTTTTACCGCTACGCAATGTGTTTGTAAACATGCGGCCTCATTCTACAAAACGAACACTGCTACCTTCCAGATGTGTGCAAGGAGGACGATTTTGCTGTGACATCTGAGCGCTTCAAATGTTTGTTTAGTTAATCGGCAGTTTTGTTTTGCTCTCATATGCGTTATTATTGTTTTTGTTGTTTTGTTTTGCGAAGAAACACAAAATAGAGACAGTAAAAAGCAATAACAAATACAGTGCAATACGCATACACGCATACACATACACAAGGTAAACACATTGAAGGTCGACGACTGCATGTGCGCCTGTAAATATGCTTCGATAAATCAACAACAATTCGCTGCGAACGATGGCGAAGCACCATGCTGAGCAAGCATGCCAAATGCCCAACCAAGAAGGTGGGGGATGAGATTTTTTTTCACAGATTTCCTCCCACAGGATTTGTGCTGCGCCCGAGTGTAGATACAAATGGACGAGAGTTGTAAAGATGCGAAAATTCGCTGGAGCAAATAGTAAAAATAGCAGAAAGAACAGTGTGCGTTTGGAAGCGCGAGTGGCAGCAATGAAAATTTTGCAGGCGTCTTGTGCAATATTCTATTTTGCGAAAAATGTGTGCTAAATAAATAAATGAAAAAAATTATATTAATCTTTAGGTTTGTCGTTCGGAAAAGCAATTAGGTTATAGTAGAATATAATTTGATAATTTTCATGTTGTATGTACATAGTTAAAGTGTTGGGGATAGCAATAGTGCAAATACCCCGACAGGTGAACATTTTGGTTGTGGTAAAATTGATGACGAAAATGCAAATGTGTGCTTAATGCTTTTGCGGTCAAGAAGCTGAAATAATAGGGTGTAACCACTGCGTCATTGCATCGTGAATAACGGCGAGGAATAGTGTGTATTTATGTTGATGCTACGATGGAGACATGCAGAACCTGTGCGAGATGTGATTTTGAGGACGAAACCAAATGGTTCGACTTATTTCACACAACGCGTTGTACGAGAGAAATTGAAGAGATGCGTGTGGAGTTCAATAATTGGCATTTGCAGGTATACAAATATTATATATCGATCTTATGGAAGCACAAATTAGCATGTTTTTGAAGAACATGATATTCACCATATGCATTGACTGAAACTCTGGTCGGCAATATGTTCTGCTAAGGCAGACGCCATAGCTCGATAGGGCTTAGCATTAGTTTTAGTTAATATGTCAAATCATGTTGCCATAAATAATAGAAAAACACTCGAGGACACATAACATGTAATTGCAAAATAAATGGTCGATAATTCTGATTTTTGCTTTAATTTAATATTGGGCGCCGCCTGTAGAGACTATTCGTTTTCTCTCGGACGCACTTAGTTCGCTGCTATGTGTGATGCGAAAAGTATTATATATATGTATATTTATATATATATGTACACATTCTTATTTGTTTACAAACAAACAACAGATGTTACTTAACGTACTACTTTAAACGACATAAAAATTTTACTTATTTTCGAACAGACTTTCCAATGTGCTAAAATAAATGAATTTTCCCAACAACCAAAAACTAAAACTTTTTCTACCGCTCACATATGTAAATATAATGAAGACTTTTGAGAATACATGATTTCAACCATAGATACCCTTCTTTCTTGTTATCTTAGTGCGCATTAATACACTTAACTATACATTCTTATTATTATCGCATTGTGGAAAAATTTAATACACACAAATATATAAAACCTTTGCATTAAATATATCATTCTTTTTTTGTGACGCTTTCCAAAGATTTCACCCAACGACGGATTGCCACAGAAAATCTGTTCCGATTGCTTTTCGAAATTTTGTAATGTGTTTACCTTTCGCATGCAATGCCAGCAAGCACAAGTGAAGCTAAATAATATATTCGATAAGATCGAAACACAAAGTATGGACGATGACCGCTTCGAGGATAATCTTGAAGAATTAAGTGCTCAGCTGTTGCGAATTGTAGAGGAAAATGAACGACAAATAACGAATTCAACTTATAACGAACAAAACTGCCAAATAGTTGATTGTACTGCCGCTGGTGTTGACACCACCGTTTCGCCCAATGCCACTCCTTCAGCAGCTGCCATAGTGATGTTGGATATGCTTGATGAAAATAGTGCTAACAATTACACCACTACCGCCACGGCAACGACTAGATCCAGTGGAGTGTGTGAGAGAGTCGAACAGTATACTGATAACATTTTAGCAGCTCAAACAGAGGTTTCACCTAAAACAATCGAAGACTCTTTCTTGGCAAAAACAATTCCAATAACAAACGAAAATAATGCAACTGCTGCCACCATAACTGAAGCTAACATTTACACTGCCGGCGTTGAATGTCAAAGTGAAGCGGAAATGCAAATGACAAAGGTGACGACTGTAACTGTTAAAACAATGGCAGTCGATAAAGAAGTGGAAGAGGTAATAGTAGAAGAAGGAAATAAAAACGAAAATGAAATAGAATTAAAAATGGAACACGAAGAGGACGATATAAGCGAGCAAATACATTTACACGTCGATGATATAATTGAAGAAGATTTTACGCTCGATGATCAACTGGTGGAGGAGAAGACAGAGACAACATTAAGTGCAGACAGATCATTGCACCGTGTCCTTGCTCAAGATGGCTGCTATTTAAATGTAATGAGCGGAAATGTGTCACAACCTGAAGGTTATGCCGAAGAAAGTGTGCCTTTTGCGGAAGCTGTTGAAGATGAGAATGACCTTTATGAAGAAGATGAAGGAGTATTGGAAGCATTCGAACCCGTCACACTCCCAACGAATACCTACAATACAAATAACAATACTATTTTAGCATCACAATATGTCTTTCACTCGTCTGCTACGAACAATGGCTACAGTCAAACAGTGGGCCAACCACCGGATGTTAGCATTGTTTATGAGTGTAAATACTGCCACAAAACCAAAGACACGCCAAGCACTCATTTCGAAACTCAACAGACACTACTCGAGCACATAACACACACGCACAACGCCGAATACCCATTTACATGCCCGCAACGCGGTTGTACGGAGGGTTTTCGCGACGCCGCCTCACGCACGGTCCACATGAAAAGCGAGCACGTGGCCAAACATTATGAGTGTGATGTGTGCGGCAAAAAGTATGCCGATCGCTTCAACTTACGCCATCACTACGAGAAGTTCCACAGCGAGACCGATTTTGGGTGTGACACTTGCGATAAACGTTTCTATTCGCGTAAAAGTCTTAACTACCATATGAAGTGGCACAATCCGGAATTGTTGTTGCACTGTAGTCACTGCGATCGTTTGTTTATTAATCAGCGACACTTGAAGTGTCACGAAGAAACGCACAACGGGGTGAGGAATAGTGAATTTTGTACGTTTTGTGGTAAAAGTAAGTAAACATATTTAATAAAATTATTCATAATTATTTAACACGCTTGTATAAGTAAATACTTTAGCGGTTATAAATTACAAAATTACTGAAAAACTGCTTGGTTGTATACAAATGTAATGTAAAAGTATTTGAGAAGCCTTTAAAGTAAGTAAAGAAATTATTTTGTGAAATTTGTCAGTCATATACAACATATGTATATACATATATAGCTTTCTTTCATTCACACCAAAGTCGAAATTTACTTTAAACCCGTCTTTTTATTGATTACGGATTTTTAGATAATTTGCAAGCTCTAATATTAGACTGATTTTTTCCTGCGCCTTCCTCCGTGCCTCCAGAAGTGAGGCCTTTAAAAGTATGGATAGGTATAAATATGTGTAACTGTATGTAACGGTAATGTTGTTGTTACATTAAATGTTTTTATCAAACATCGCTATCATAAATAATCCCGTTATTATACATACTTACGCAAAAAATATTTGGGGCTCTTTGATTGTGAAAACGATGGAAAATCTTAGATAACAGCGATAACATATTATTTATTACTTCACATATTTATATGTGTGCCCGGGCGAGGTGATCTCATTATTCACATGAGATCTTTGATTATTTCATTATGTTAATGAATTAATTGTTTTTAAGATATTCCCAGTAATTGTATTGAATTAACCCAATTGATGCCAAGTCGGTGCATTCCTTTTGGTTGGTTATTTTGGTAAAAAATTTTTTGTTTTTACAACGAACCGTTAAGGTTAAAAATTTGTGATAAATAATTGTGAACGCATTTAGTTAATAATAATGCGAGTTCCTAAATTTTTTATATTTCCTTATTATTTTTCGCTCTATTATATTTTATTAGTGGCTTCATTACTGTGCGAATCTGTGTTCATTGGGAGATCTGGCAATTTTTACGGTTCTTTTAATTGAAATATGTATGTTTTGTAAGAAATTTAAAACTTTATTTACAATGAATATTAGTTTTTTTCCGATTCTTGCCAAAAAAAATCTCAAGTTTCAACTTCATGTACAATAATTTGCCTTTTTAAAGCTTGTAATGGTGAAATAATTTGGTCTAGCTTGACAATAGGGCTGTTAAGAAATAAAGATACTTTTCGGAGGATCATATAATTATTGTTCATATATATATGCACCATTTATGCTCACTTTTTATTCAAATAAAAATCTCTCCCTAGCGTTCATTCACTTGAAAACTTTGCGTTGGCATTTGTATCGGCAACATGGCGGCGAAAAACCATACAAGTGCGGCCACTGCACTGAGGGTAAGCAAAGCTTTACCCGGCTTTCGCAAATCATTTAAGACAACATTTTGCATTCATACGTTCATTCATACATACATACTTTTCAAATTCATTTACCGTTCATCACTTATGTGTGCGTGTATGTGTACGCAACTTTTTATCAACACAAAGGATACATTTCTGAAATCAGTTGCAGTGAGAATAGTATAAGAACTTCGTTTCAAATATAGACAACGGTAAAAGTAATCATTCTGTGTTATGTAATAATCACGTTTTATTCTACTTCTTTATATTTCTTTAATGTATTATTTACAAATATTTATGTACATATGCATTTTGCATGTCGAAACATTGCCCCGTGCACTTTGAAACATCGATTTACGGCTTTATTTATATGTACGAGCATATCGGTAAAATAATTGTAAATTTATCGTACATATTGAAAAGTAAAAATATTAAATCTGCATCTGGATCCTGATGAAAAATTCTAAAACTCGTTTGAATATTTTGCTTGTGTCATCTGAGGTCCCAATATCTAATAATGTTTTTGCTTTAAACGTATGACCATTTAGTTGTATCTATTATTATAATTTTTTTTGAACATACAATATAATATTAAAGATTATGCTAATCGAGATTAAAATTTACATGACTCAAGCTTCAAAACTTTCCAAACTTTTCATCCGAGATCTCTAGAAACAATTGGAATGTGCAGTTTTATAGCAGTTTTATATAGTTTTTTTCAAATCAATCATAAAGTCAATATTTGCTTTAAGTTTTTGTACTCTGAAGAGGGTATATTGAGATTGGCGCGGCTATATAAAATATACATATATACATATATGTATAAACGATCAATGTAAGCTGAGCCCATTCAGCTATGTTCGCCTGTCTGTCCGCCTGGCCTTTAGTTTTTGAAATATCGATCGGAAAACATTCGCACTTCTGTTTTCGAAATATCGTTCTGACAATTTCCACATATATTTTCTCTCCAAGACGGAGCTTTTGGTATTGCTCAACGTCAGTTTACACAGCCGTATTAGTTTTGCGGGGATACCAAATTCAGTCATAGCGGCATAGAGACAGCTTCTTTTCGTGCTGTCAAAAGCAGCTTTAAAATCGACGAAGAGCTGGTGTATTTGCCAGCCGCGTGTTTGAATAGTTCGGCCGGCAATCCATTGTCCCCCGCCGCTTTCTTGTTCTTCAGACGGGTAATTGCTATTCGAACTTCTTCATGGTCGGGCAATGGAACGTCTGCTATATCGTCATCGATTGGAGAATCGGGTTTGACATCTCCTGGTGTTATGTTTTCACTGCCGTTCAGTAGGCTGGAGAATTGTTGCCTCCATAATTTTAGTATACTCTGGACATCAGTCACTAGATCACCTCTGAGGGTTCTACAAGAATAAGCTCCGGTCTTGAAACCTTCTGTTACTCGCTGCATCTTTTCGTAGAGTTTTCGAGCATTACCACTGTGGGCCAGCTTGTCAAGCTCTTGATTCTCATGCATTTCGGTCCCTCTCTTTTTTTTGTCTGTAAATGCATCTCGTTTTCCTCTTCAACTCTCGGTATCTATCGCAACCCACACGTGTTGTGGTCGATTATAACGTTGCGAGGTGGGCAGTCTGTTTTCTCTCCTCATCGTACCATCTATTCTTTTGCATTTTCCGAAAACCAATGGTTTCGTTTGCAGCTGTACGTAAGGAGCTTGATATTCCGTTTCACAGTTTCTTTATACCGAGTTTCTGACGAGTGCTTGACGAATTTTCTTATGCCGGAATCTAGTATTACAAATAACCATATTTCGGGTCCCGGCGAAGTCGATCAGCCTCAACTCATTTGGGGATTTTTCGTCGTTGGAGGCTGAATTTACCGACTGTTGTGCCAAATCTACCTTCTTTGCTCATGCTGACGTAAAAGTCGTCAAGCACGATTTTGACATCATGACAGGGGCAGCTTTCATTGGTGCGCTCCAAGTGCTCTAGAGACCATCTTTTGTCAGGGCGAGGGTGCAAAATTAGCGATATGTTGGGGAATTTCGCCTCGATGCGGATTGTTGCTAGAGGTTCATTCATTGGTGTGAATGCCAAGACTAGGCGACGGAGTCTCTCTCTACCACTACGAGTCCCACACCGAATTTGAGCTCCTTTATATATCCACTGTAGTAAATGCCACAAGGACCTACTCGTCTCAGTTATAGTTCCGTTCATCGCATTTCTTGAACGGCGGTGATGCCAGGCTTTATTTTTACGAGTACGTCAAAAAGCGTAAACTTCTACACATGACTCCATTCTCCTATATCTACTACTCTCGTAATTTTCTATTATTGTTACATAGGCATTAAGGATAATGAAATTTGTATTTAAATTTATCAATTTTACTTTCAGAAAGATCTGAGTTTTTTACATTTTTGCACTTTATAAATTTTGTTTTCTGATACAACCAAAAAAATCTGACAAAATGTAATTTCTTTTGCACCGTCTCATCTAAAAATAACGGGAGCTTCCAAGAAAAGTTGCTATTTTTTTAACTTTTTACATAACTCTATGACCAATTTGTCCTAATCCTTTCTAAATTTACGAAACTGATCAGAGTGAAGAAATCCGGAGGCTAGAAATATAACCTAGATAACTTAGTCATGCAGCACTTACCTTGAATACACACTTAAACAAAAATTTTACATCACTCCCAACACAAAAACAACCACCACCAGCCATTCCCATATTGTTCATATCATAAGCAGCAATCATACAAACATTTACATATGTATTTAAATTTCAAGTCGGTGCAATAGAAAGTAACTTAACTCTTATGCAATATCCACCCAGTTTTCGCCTCGTATCTGGAGAAGCGCATACACATGCTGGAGAATCATTTGGAGAATCTCACCACCATCGAACGCACTGAATGCATGCTCTGCCGAGAACGCTACGAAGATGAACGCGAGCTGAGCGAACACATACGTAGCAAACATGTTGAAAGGCCGAAGTCTTCCGTGCTGTTAATAGCGAACAATAAACGAGTGGTGCGAAGTAAACGACAAAAGAATTATAGCGGAATCTTCCAGTGTGATATTTGCGCGCAGCGTTTCAATATGAAATCGGCGTTGGAGCGACACGCGGCGGTGCATTCAAGTATTGGCAGACCGCACAAATGCCCGGTGGAGTCGTGTGCAAAGCGTTTCAAGCGTGCGCAGGATATGAATTGGCACATGAAGACGCATTCGAACGAGAAGCCGAACATTTGCGATGTATGCGGCAAAGGATTTGCCCTGAAATATGTGTTGAATCAGCACAAGCGGAGCCATGAGGGTGAGTAATGAGGGCACTTTGGCTAATTTCAAATAGATAAGTGAAATTAGATCGGTTCTCCTCTAAATTATTTTGTGTTTCAATGACAAATTTTATAAATAAATTTTTCCATCAGAATAGGAATCAGTGTACATTCGTATTATCTGAAAATGTCTTTGATCATTTTAACATTTAAGCGCATATCGTATACATGCATTCCGGTGGCCAACTCAAATGAAGAATTGTATTGAAAATAATTACAGACATTCAATAAATCACATTCTCCAATATATAAGTAATATGGCAATTTATGCGTTCTTTACATGCTGAAACAAAAACAAACCCTCCTTATATAAATAAACAATTAAATCAAGAAATGAGGATTGCACCGCCACCTAAGGTCTATTGTGTCATCTCCTAAGTCACAACGACTGACTTAGCCCCAGCATTGTGATAAATTCCAATATACTGCTAGATGCTATTGAAACGATGTGATCCCTGTTTGGAAACATGGATCCAAAGGCCTTTATCTTGCGCCTACAGACTGCTGTGCAGTTACTTAGCAAATGTTCTGGAGTTTCAGGCTCCATATTGCAGAACCGGCAATTCGCGCAATCTAAGTCCATGTTATAGAAGTGTTTCTTGAGCTTACAATGGCCAGTGTAAAAGGCGACAAGTAGACTGAGTTTGTCCATTGGGAGGTTGATTACATATTTAAACCTTTTAAGGTTGTAACCAATAAACCTCCCTACCCACTCCTCCATCCTTTCGGTATGGCAACCACCTGCAATGAAAGGTTCGGGTCCTAATACGTAGGTGGATACTGCGGAGAGGCCGAGCGCATCAGCCAGTTCATTCCCGTCTATACCTTTGTGACCGGCAACCCTGTCGTTCTATACTCATCCTGCACCAGTAGCGATGTGATCTCGTATGCAGGGATCGCTTTTAGTGCCCCTTGAATGTTTCTGATTATAACTATACGGTCATTGCGAAAGCTGCATTGGAGGTTTACGCACCGTCTTATAGCAAAGACCTCTGCTTAGAATATGCTCAGAAAACTTCCCATAAGTATGGAAAGTTTGGTGAGTGGTCCTGCGACTCCTGCGCCAATTCCCTACGACACTTTCGAGCCATCGGTGTATCATTTGATAGTACTATCCCTAAGCAGTAGCTCAAGAGCGGAGGTAACCTGCTGAGGGTAACCTTGAAGTTCTTAGTGAACTTTACGCTTTTGGTAATGCTGTCCCTTAAGAGAAGACCCAGTAGTAATTCGCCACTTAAGTCCTTCATACGCTGGGAAGAGATTACCTTGCCTCTAAAAACCCTTCTGCTGTTATTTGGAGTAGTGTGTATTTGGCAACCCGACCGATTACTAGGTGAAGCGGTGTGAGATCTAGCATGACTTTAAGTGCCGCCGTCGGACATGTGCGCATAGCACCCGACACCCAGATGCAGGCTAGTCGTTGCAGCTTCGATAGTTCAAGTCCTAACGAAGTCTGCGATGTTTTCGAGTCCCAAGCCACCGCTCCATATGTGATAATCGGTCGCACGGTCATAGTGTACAACCACCTGACAATTCTTGGCTTATAACCCCAGTATCTACCAGCTAGCCTTTTTTTTTTGTCAGGGTAGGTTATATAAGTTTGCCAGGAAGTCTGTAACACCTTCGGAGACCCTATAATGTGCAGTGGACCAATAATACATATACGAGTCCACGTGTGATCTTCGTACAAACGGTACAATCTCTGAAGAAATTGTTTAGATCGAACCGCTATAGCATATATGTACATCTTCTTCTTCTTTACTGGCGTAGACACCGCTTACGCGATTATAGCCGAGTCAACAACAGCGCGCCAGTCGTTTCTTCTCTTCGCTACGTGGCGCCAATTGGATATTCCAAGCGAGGCCTTCCACCGGAGTGGAGGTCTTCCTCTTCCTCTGTTTCCCGCGGCGGGTACTGCGTCGAATACTTTCAGAGCTGGAGTAGCCGCTGTCTTTTAATTCGCTGAACTATGTCAATGTCGTCGTATATCTCGTACAGCTCATCGTTCCATCGAATGCGATATTCGCCGTGGCCAACGCGCAAAGGACCATAAATCTTTCGCAGAACTTTTCTCTCGAAAACTCGCAACGTCGACTCATCGGTTGTTGTCATCGTCCAAGCCTCTGCACCATATAGCAGGACGGGAATTATGAGCGACTTATAGAGTTTGGTTTTTGTTCGTCGAGAGAGGACTTTACTTTTCAATTGCCTACTCAGTCCGAAGTAGCACCTGTTGGCAACAGTAATCCTGCGTTGGATTTCCAGGCTGACATTGTTGGTGGTGTTTACGCTGGTTCCAAGATAGACGAAATTATCTACAACTTCAAAGTTATGACTGTCAACAGTGACGTGAGAGCCAAGTCGCGAGTGCGACGACTGTTTGTTTGATGACAGGAGATATTTCGTCTTGCCCTCGTTCACTGCCAGACCCATTTGCGTTGCTTCCTTGTTCAGTCTGGAGAAAGTAGAACTAACGGCGCGGGTGTTGAGACCGATGATATCAATATCATCGGCATACGCCAGCAGCTGTACACTCTTATGAAAGATTGTACCTGCTCGATTCAGTTCTGCAGCTCTAATAATTTTCTCCAGCAGCAGATTGAAAAAGTCGCACGATAGGGAGTCGCCTTGTCTGAAACCTCGTTTGGTATCGAACGGCTCGGAGAGGTCCTTCCCGATCCTGACGGAGCTTTTCGTGTTGCTCAACGTCAGTTTACACAGCCGTATTAGTTTTGCGGGGATACCTACATAGGTGCCATATAATCGGACCGTTCAAAATCAATCTCTTGTCTGGAATCTTAAAGCTTCAGTGTGAACAAAGTTAAAGTTTCTTCGTTATCATATGTATATATTTTGTATATTAAACTTATCACGAGTGCTATCCCTATAATTTATTTCTTTTTGTAGTTCTTGAGAAAAATTTCAAATGCGTAATCTGCGGACGTGCCTACCTCTTTGAGAAATCGCTGCGTGTGCATGAACGAGTACACACAGGCGATACCTACTACCGCTGCGATTTGTGTGGCGAAAACTTTGTTACGCACATGAAATTCAAAAGTGAGTTATTCATAAAACTATGCATTCCTGTACGAGCTTAAAATATATTAATTTCAGCTCATATGATGAAAAAACATGATCCGGAGACAACAAATCTTGAAGATTACAATTTGGATGCCTTTGAAGAACAGCTATATGAACAGTAGATGCACAAGAATTGTTTTATATGCATTTAATACTATGAGCAAAAAATAGTAAGACTTTGTTCATAATTTTAAAATTATTAATTTATTCTTGAAAATCTATGCCGTCCCCTTCAAAGTAATGCATATTGGTCCCAATACACTTCTGCCAATGTTTTTTCGAATCCTCGAAACAGTTGTTAAAGTCAGTTTGCGGTCTTCAATGCGCGTCGCGATTCACGTTTAATGTCTTCAGTTGACTCAAAACGGCTTCCCCGCAGTGGTGGTTTGAGTTTGCTGAATAGCCAGAAGTCACACAGAGCTAAATCAATCAGGCGAATAAGATGGTTGCGGCACGATATTGGTTGAAATCTCACGAAGCATCAATGCTTTATGCGACGGTGCATTATCGTGACGCAAAAACCAAGAGTTATCGACCCACAATTCCGGCCTCGTTTTGCGAATAGCTTTCGCGCAAACAACGCATAACACTTTAATAGTATTCCTTGTTGAGGTTTGAACAGTCACCTCAATAATTGAAGAAAACTGTCAACTTATCTATGATTTTTGATCTGCTTTGACATGGTTTTTTCGGCTTTGGTTCACATTTGTCAATATATTCGGTCGATTGATCCTTTGTTTCGAGAGAGATCCATGCAGAGATCCAATCTCGGTAGTCGGAAAGCATTATTTCACAGACGTTAACGCGACGCTTTTTTTTCGAAAAAATTTAGTGATTTTGGAACCAATCGTGCTTTCATGATCTTTCAAAATAGTTTTCACTGATTCTTCCAATATTCCAACGATGCCAATAAGATCTCTGACTGTTAAACGTCGATTCTCAAGCACTAATTCCTTTATTTTATTGACGTGTAGATCAATAGTTGATATTGATGCTCAACTCGTTCTCGACCCTCTTGTACGAATCAAAAACATTTGTTATTTTGAACTTTTTGGCACCAGAAATTTAATTCCTCACACAAAATTTAATGGAACTTCTTTGTTGAATAATTTCATTCATGATGTCTCTGACAGTCATATTAAACAAAAAAAAATATTTCGACTAACGGGCTTTCGGGCGAAATTTAAATAAAAAAGTCTTACTAATTTTTGCCCACAGTAGTATGTAATGGGAAATTTGCCTATGTGATTTTTTTTCAAAGCGTGGTTCATTTGTAATTTTCAGTATTTTATTTAACTCATGAACATGTATGAGCTCTAAATTTTATTGATTATCGATATTCCTTATTTCGAAAGCTGTAAACTTAAACTTTCGAAATTAAAAATATTTAATTCCTCCACTCTATGGGCTAACGTCAAATTGGACTACTTAAAAGTAGCACAAAACATTCCAGTAAATTAGATTATTATTATTATTACGTGTACTACGTTATGTACTGGATAATACTGGATAAATATTAAGCAAGTCCATCTGCGCTCTTAAAAACCAACTAGAACCATTCAAGGGAATTCATTAAAGAAAATGTTTGAATTTGAATAGTATTGACGTGTACTTCGTACACATGCATATATTTATATTAACGAAAAGGAATATGCACAAACACAATATACGCACACAATGGCTCACCGTTAACGCAACAATAGCGGAAATTTACACGAACATATGTATGTATGTATGGTACACAATTAAAACTGATGAAATAAATAAAAATTAAAAAGAAATACATACATACATACATAACCAACTATGTATACTTACACATACACATGGAGACTAAGAGCAACTTCTTGCACGAATGCTCAATTCTTTTGGTACCATATTAAATAATTTAGTAAAAAGCATTTATTGTATTTTATGAAATTATTTAGATAACCGTAGTTTTATAAAAGGGAAATTAATAGCAATATTTTGTAGCGGTAGTTTGTGAATTTTAACGATGGTGATAATGTAACTCTTAAATGATATTACTCGTAGTTTTTAGTGGAAAAATATAATTTCGTGAGGAAAAAATATCATCAATATATATTTATAGTTTGTTTTAAACTTATTGCAGCAAAAAAGTAAAAAATATATATATTATATATATTTAATAATTAGTAAAATTATATATTAGAAATTATAAAAAACTAGAATTTGTTACAAAATGAACTTATTTATTATATACATACATATGTATATATGTATAACAGATGTTTGTCTATTAATGATTAAACAAATTTTAGTTGTGCTGTCAATGCTCAAAATTGTCCGAAACGAATTATTTATAATCTATGACTATTTAAAAAGATATTTACATATATACAGACATACATATATCTTGAAAATGCCCTATCTTATGAAAAAATATGTACGTATTTTAATATAACTGTAAGTAATATGAAAGTTCTCTGTAACGAAGCTTTAAAAGAAAAAATGCAAAATAAACATTTGTCCTATTACAAAAAAAAAAAAATGATTTCACTGATGTGGAGCAAAGAAAAATGTAAGCTGTAACGCACGAAATAGTTTTTATAAAATGAGTTTATTATGTTCAGAACGATATTATTTTGGATTATGAAAATCAGTATTAATTGAAATTATTTAAGCAATGCGATAATATTTACAAATGTTATAGTAAAAATAATTAATCAATATTTGAAAATAGCTGCTTTGTTTTTATATTTTTATTAGTTTCTTAACTTTCACAAGCAATAACTAAAAAAAGTCACAATTACTTTTATCATAATTTAATTTATTACTTTAAAAAATTAGTAACACCAAAGACAGATGGGCCAAACTTTCTGTAATGTATTTACATATGTAAGTAAAAAAACTCGATCAAAACAATAAATTGTACATTGTTGAAAATTTGAAATATATGAAATAACTGTTTAAATAAAAACTTTTTATTTCTTTAGATAATCTTCTATTAAGGTAAGTAATTTACATATATGTATGTACATAGTTGCGAGTATTGAAATAGTAGTGGGTACCAACACTCTAAAACTTTTTCAATTGTTAACGATTTTAAATAGTTTTGACTCAGGTTGCATTGCAAATGTATGTTTATAAATAAATGAATTTTGTTCACACGGGCAGTGTATATAAAAACATTCATAATCATATTCATAAACCCTCATTTTAAATGAAAATAGTAGTTATTCTACAAAAAATATGAGTAATTTATGTACTTTAACCAATTCTCATCTGGTAAAACCTCCATTACTGTAGTAAATATTTAGTAGTTTATTACAAAATTGCTCTGGTTTTGTACTTTATTTTCCACTTTATATATTTTATTTTTGAGATCAAAAAGATATAAACAAACAGATTTGTTCCAGCCCATTTTTATATTTTAATCGTTACTACTGCATTATAGAGTGCTAATAAAAATACCGGAAATAACTTTGTGAAATAACAGTATGTGATGCACCTATACCAACTATTGTCGAGAAAGGTAAATTCGCCAGAGTTGATAACAATTCAAGTTCCAACAACCAATCAGCGAGAACCACATAAAGAATGCAACACTGTTTCATGCCGGATAATCAGTAGTATACCTACTATTTCTGTCTCGCACACAACTTTTAAAGCTAGGCAGCATCGAGCTGTTGCGCAGGAACTAAAAATATAATCGACTGACGTGTGTTTGACAAGAAGTTACTCAAAAGAAGTAGAAAAAAGTTTAGTTAAGCAGTATTTATTTTATTAAACGTAATCATTTGGTAAAGTCGTTAGCCAAAGAAGCACAACAAACAAGAATTAATTTATTATATTATTGAACAAGTTTATATAAAGTGGGCGTATGAAACTATTTAGTTATGAAATTTGTCGTCAATAGAAAACTCTAAATCAAAGTTTTGGGAGCATACATATCTTTATGCAGTTGTTGAAACTGCAAAGCAAAGAATATTTAGAAAGTGGCAGCATACACGTAGCACTTATACATTATATCTGGAGATTAAATACATTTAACAACAACTACAGGTGGAAGCTAAATTAGAGTTAGGCCACAACAATGGTAGTGCCGCTGAATGATATGCTACCTTTCGCTACCGGAGAAAGAAAGCTGGCAGCTTGTGTTTTGTTGTTGTTATTAGAACTATTTCTAGAAGGTAAGTATTTTTGTTAACGCACAAATGGATTTCAACCATAAAATCAATGTTTACTATCCATTGGCTTAATTATTTCACAAAGGAAAGCAGTATGTCTATTTTGTTTATATAATTATACCATAAATTTGATTGACATTATGCCAACTGTGCAAATAAACTATATTTGATGTTAATACCACAAGCAATAACATTCATTTTAACATAACCTTAACATTTGCAGGTGCAGACGCTGTGCCAAATCAAGCTGACATTGAAAACCATCTGGAGCTTGGTAAAGAATTTTTAGCGAGAGGCCAGCTGGCCGATGCGCTAACACATTATCACGCAGCTGTAGGTGGGTAACAAAGTTTTATTAGATAGCAAGTAATTGATTTTTTTACTTGGTAATCATTACTATTGCAGAGGGCGATCCAAACAACTATTTGACGCTATTCAAAAGGGGCACCGTTTACCTGGCGCTTGGCAAGGCCCGTTTCGCCATACAAGATTTCACACGGGTGTTGGAATTGAAGCCTGATTTTGCAGCTGCTCGGATTCAGCGTGGTATTGTGCATTTAAAAAGTGGAGAATATGAACAAGCCAGCGAAGACTTCGAACATGTGGTGAGTACAAAAACAAGCATAATTTTAAACTTTTACTCACACGTTATTACATTCAACAGCTGCAAGAAGATCCTTATAATGAGAGTGTCAATGAGCATTTTCGACGGATTGAGGCTGCTATTGAGCAGTGGGAAATTGTGAAGGATCTTAGGTATAGGGGCGATTCGCGTAATATCATTCCAATGATTACACAATTACTCGAAATCTCTCCATGGTCCATTGAGTTCCGTCAAGCACGCGCTGACGCTTACATTGCCATAGATGAACTACCATCTGCCATATCCGATCTCCGTTCAGTGAACAAACTCTCACAAGACAGCACAGAAGGTTATTATAACATTGCATTGTTATTATACAAAATGGGTCAAGCTACAAATGCGTTGAAAGAGATACGTGAATGTTTACATCTTGATCCAGAACATAAAGACTGCTTCCCCTTCTATAAGAAGCTTAGAAAAGTAGAAAAAAGTTTGGCAAATGCGGAGAGTTCTCGCGAGGAGAAACAATATGCAGATTGTATTAATTCTGCTGAGTCTGTGCTAAAGCAGGAGAAGAACGAAAAAATGGTCATATACGAGGCTAAGCGACTTCTCTGCACGTGTTATACAAGAGACGAACAGTTTGCCAAAGCTTTAAGTTATTGTAAAGAAGCGCTCGATGTATTGAAAGACCCGCAATTATATTGTGAACGCGCAGACGCCTATATTGGGTCAGAAATGTACGACGATGCGGTCCATGATTACCAAAGAGCATTGGAAATGGACGAAAGTCTACAACGTGCTAAGGAGGGTATTGAAAAAGCGAAAAGACTGCAAAAACAAGCGGAACGACGGGATTATTACAAAATTCTCGGCGTTAAACGAACCGCTAACAAGCAAGAAATTATCAAGGCGTACCGAAAAGCGGCACAAAAATGGCATCCCGATAACTTCAAAGATGATGAGAAGAAGATCGCTGAAAAGAAGTTTATTGATATCGCGGCGGCCAAAGAAGTGCTGACTGATCCTGAGAAACGGAAACAATTCGACATGGGTCAAGATCCTCTTGATCCCGAGGCAAACCAACAGCAAGGAGGTTTCCGCGGCGGCAGTCCATTTGCGCACTTCCATCACGGGTCACCGTTCCAATTCAAATTCCACTTCAACTAGACGTACCATAATTCTCAGGCAAAAGTTACGAGTAAAAAACATTAGCACATACCTAGCCTTAGTCGGTTTGTTGTTAGGTCTATTTTATTTAATTAATAATAATATTAAGTCTGTGTGAAGAACATGCGTTGATGTTGCCATGTGATCATACGAGTAGTGCATGTACTCTCGATTGTGGATATATATATTTTATTTTCTTAATTTAATGCATAGCAGTTTGCAAAATTGAAAATCGATATGGTTTTGTACAATATTTGTAAAGTTAGCTGTAAACTCTTCACGCTGTAATACACTAAACGCTCAAAGAATTTTACGGGTACACAAAAGCTTTTCCATAACAGTGTCACGCCGCTTAAACTAAATTTAATAATATCTAAATTTCTACTCTAATTTCAATTTGTAAATAGTAGGCTAAATAATGAACTTTCTCTCCTATTTTTTATGTTAAAAAGAAAATATGTATTTATACAATTAACAATTAAATTGGATATTTATATAAAATCAAAAGCATTTTAAGGTTATGAAAATAAAATGAAGAATGTTTATTACATAATAAAACAAATTTATAACTTTGAACAGTTAAACATTTATACGTTTTCTTATTATTTTAACATTTGGAATGCCTTTATAAATATTCATTATTTCATCGCAGTATTTCATGGGCTATTTATTAGTTTCAAATCATTAAAAATATTAATTTATTTTGCTTGCATTCTGGGGAGTAAAATTATAATTTTAAGCTTCGTACAAGTCTCACAGCTGTTTGGTAAATACTTATGATTCGCTGATGATGTCGTAAAATAGGGGAAACGTTCACCAACTTCTTTCTTTCAGAACGTTTTTATTAATTCATGCACATGTATAAACTTATCTACAAAAAATATATATTTTAATGCAAAATGTGTTGTCATGAATAAATAACACCACGAAAATTGGTATTTAAAAATTATCCAATTAAAAATCACTCGCTTTCATCTTCAAACGTTAACCAGTTCTTGTATCGTGATGACGTACTATAAGTAGCATATTACCAAGACCAAAAAAAAAAAATCGATGACGTCAGCAATACTAAAATAATAATAAACACATATGAGTTTGCTTTCTGCGTGCGCCTTAACGCTTTATTACTTTGAACGAAAATGAGATATATAAATATTGTGCAGTACATACAAACATAGATAAATACGAAGACATTAATGTACTTATGTAAATAGAATTAGCAGCAAATAAGAACATAATGAAAAAATCTGTAATATTCCCCTTGAATTATTTAGGTTAATTAAATATATGTATAGTATATATTTTTTGAATTTGAGTATCATTAAGATTTATGTACATAGTAAATTGTTATTTATTTATTTATTTGACAAACGAAAAAGTTTCTTTCTCTTACTTTTTAATCACATACATATGCATATAGAAATTAGATTTATTTATACGAAAAACTAAATTGTCATTAGACCTAACAAATTACACAACTAATTTTGAATATAAGCAATTTTGATGGTTTATAAGTGAATATTTAGATTTAATTTAATATTTTCTACTTTTCGAACTAGCCGCTTTAGCATAGCATTTTATAACGACCGGTTTGTAGTTTCATTCTTCTAGCATTACCTACACATCAAGAACTGTCATCAACTGCAGTTTTCTCAAAGAACACTACATATATAAATACAGCAAGAGCGAATACGGCAAACATATATAGCATTTGTTTAATATGATATTTGCGATCCAATGTCGTTAGAAAGTTTTTTAACGAAGCATTAACATCATCATCATCGTCGTCAGGATTCAGTGAGTGTCGTCCCATTGCGGCTGAACTGTAACGTGGACCGGGTGATGCACTTAGCCTCCCTGAATTGCTGCGGCGATATGGTACACGCTCTTGTATTTTATTGCTGCCATAGCTGCTGTAGATTTTCCTACCCTCAGCCAAGTATTCCTCCTCATCGCTATCCTGTACATATATCTCATCGCCGGACAATTGTTCACCATCCGAACAGCTATCAGGTTCGTCAACACTGCGTGTGTAACTGGTGTTTGCACGTGCTGTTGTTGAATAGCGTTTCACATTTGGTGACGACTGTGCTTTGGGTGATGAACTAGTTGGAATATACGATTCTTTGTTTAAAGGAGCGCTCGTATAGCGCGAGGAAAAATTTAAAGGGGACTGTAGATGAGGTTCAAAAGGCAAATGCGCTTCTGAGCCATGTTTAATGCCCGCAACATTGCTGCTTCTATCGTAATTCGTAGTCATAGGCATTGTTCTACGGTTATGATCGCCACCACCACCTATCGAGGGCTCTTCTTCACTTTCTACTTCAAAATGCTTTACTTCTTTTACAGGTGTAATTTCCTGATAATATGATGTCGTCATCACACCTGACTTTGTCAGTGAAGGCGCTCTACTAGAATTGGTAGACATTTGAGAATCCGGTGTAGACGGCGGTGAAACTGTGTACAATGAGGGCGTGGGCAAATCAGTTGGTAACCGCGGATATAAACGTTGTGCATCCGCCTGATTGTAAGTGGTATTAGTTACATTGGACTTAGAAATTGCTGCTGGACGTTTAAATACTGGATCCTTTGAGAATGAGCCTCCCAAACTACCACCAAGTGTCGAAGAATGACTGGCCATATTTTCAATATTGAAAGAATTAATTGGGGATCCTGAACTATAGAAGCCAACTGGTCTATTAATGGTATGTTCCGGAGGAGTTGAAAAGAATCCTTGTCTAGGTATCTCGGCCTCATTTTGTTGTTGAGTAGTGTTCAGAGTGCGTGTTTGGCTGAATCCCAAATTTGGTAATGATGATTTGTAGGTACTGATAGGAATCTCTCTCCGATCTTGTCCATAAGTACGTGTTTGACTAAAATTCAAATTAGTTGAAGTAGATTTATATCCATCATCGAGATTACTGGGAATCATTTCTATTTCATCAATATCGTGATTAATATTATTTAGATTATGTACTTCAAGAGGCATATTTCTTGCCCTATTACCAAATCCGTAATTGGCATTTGTATCAGCACTTTTGGCTATTTGATGTACCGTTGTTGCTTTTGTAGCAGTTATATTACTACGATTATTATTCAGCACTGAATCAAATGTTACGTTGTGGCCTTTTGGGGATTGGGTGCGCGTTTTATTTTTAATTGCGGATCGCTGCTTTTGTCTTCCCGCTTCTTCCTCATCGCTGGATACATGCACAGTCACATTTACGGTCTTACGACGCTCACTTGGGGAAGCAACTTGCTTTTTATTGGCCTTGGGCGATGATAAGTTCGAATCACCGGTGATCGATTTTATTAATTTGCGTATGATGACATCGCGTGTTGAGTCGGCAACTGGTACATTCATGCCATGTTCAACACACTTGTAATGCAATTCTTTATTGTTCAGAGTTTCTAACTGTGCACGCAGCTCTGGATGATCAACTTTTTTGCTCATTTTGAATTAAATTTATTTACTACGCAGTTACAGAAAGTTAAAGTGCAACTTTACTTATATTAGCAAGGCAAACTTCGCGACACAACCACACAACACAAATTTTTTATTTAGAATGGTGAAATGATTTTGTTTTGTTTTCTTATTGTTGTTTTTCGTGGATATTTATGAGGTATTGCCAAATTCAAAAAAATATAAGTCATTGCTAATACAAAGGGTTACATTTATACATAATTATTTTATTGGTATACAAATAATTTTTGTCAGCAATATTTTTGCATTTTTTTTACTTGAAATAATTTTTAATAAATTTAAAAAGCTCAACTTTCAATTTATTTGAATGTAAAATGAAATAAGGAAATTTCCCTACTGTTTCACTTTTTTCCGATCTGGCATATTGTAAGATTTGAGCTAGCCGGCTGTGTTGCCGTCTAATTGGTTATAACTCAATATAATTTACACACTGACTAAGAATTTAATTTATTTCAGGAACGGAAAAATATCGTATTATCGATAAGTATTTTTTGTTGTCTTATTATCAGCATTGTTAGGCACCAATATTTTAGAAGGGAATATGTTTGTAAGTGCATCCGAAGGCAAAGATAAATAAATATATTTTTCAAGATATTCAGTAAACAGGTATGTTACGGAAGTACGAACAAAACTTGTTTGTGTGATAATCGAAAAATTGAAACTGAAAGAATTTACAGAAATTATAATTTTAAATAAACTCTGTGCTTGTGGTCTTACGGCAGTGATTTATGTTGTAAAATTAAAATAGTGATAGTGAATAGTGAAATAAAATACATATGTATTACAAATTATTATATATTGTATATTAAGTAACTAATACCCCTTGATTACAAGAATATAAGGTCAAATTTTACATATTGGCATCTCATTTGTAATGAAATTTTTGAGGCATTTGAGATGAAGAAAAAAAATTTCCCTTCAAATGTGTGATTTTGACATTTCATTGCTGCCTTCATGCCTTCTCTTTTCCTTTCTTTCCATTTGTCAAGTTTCCGGTACGTACGCGAATTTTATTTCTCTCAACTAAAATATTTTTTTAATATGGAAAAACTTTTCTAATTCGTTAAAATGTCCACGGAAAACAAGAAATTAAATGTTTTTCTGTGCACGCAAGTAGTTGGCTATGTGAAAGCTAAACAGAGAAGTCTGATGTTCTTGGATTAAAATTCATACTGTGAATACCAATTGCTTAGTGGTTTATTTGTGCATAAGTTTAAAGATTGGGGAAAGTGTTTGCTTTTAGTGTGGTCGACTACTTGCGTATAACTCATTTAGGCAGTTCAATAATAAGACGTGATAAATTACATATTTGTTCTTAATAAATTGTAGTTAACGATGGCTGACACACAAGCAAAACCCGCCGCTGCACCAGCGTCAAAAGCTCCAAAGGCGGCTAAGGCACCCAAAGCTAAAGCCCCCAAATTTGAGAAACCTACTACCCCTGTGGCTGCACCCAAATATAAGCGTCATGGCCGTCTTTTTGCCAAGGCAGTGTTCACTGGTTATAAGCGTGGTCTCCGTAACCAACACGAAAGCCAGGCTATCTTGAAGGTATGTGTAGCGAATGAATGAAGGTGTAACGTTTATTTATATGTATATAAATGATTTTAATTCGTAGATTGAAGGTGCTCGTCGTAAGGAACACGGTCAATTCTACATTGGCAAGCGTTGTGTGTATGTTTACAAAGCTAAGACAAAGAAGTGCGTGCCACAACACCCAGAACGCAAGACTAGAATTCGCGCCATCTGGGGTAAAGTGACCCGCCTGCATGGAAACACTGGATCTGTGCGTGCACGTTTCAACAGAAATTTGCCTGGTCACGCCATGGGTCACCGCATTCGCATTGTAAGTGTTGAAATCAAATTTGGTATTCAGAGAATATGTTTTTTATTATTAATGGTCTTCTATTTGCAGATGTTGTACCCATCGAGAATTTAAGTGATTATGTTAATAATTAACTTTAATCTGACCTGCAAACCTGTTTTTTAAACAAATAAAAAATTATCTTTAAATTTAAATATATGCCTGGAAGTGTTGATTGGGGTGGATCAGGTCGTGCAAAAAAAAAAATATCCTCACCAGTTTAGTACTTTTTTTTCAAAACATCGTTTGCTGCGAATTTAATATGCATAGAAAACAAATTTGTTCATCAAAATATAGTTCAGTAAGTATGTTGCTACTCACCGATCCAACAGAGTTAGAAATAACGGAGTTATGAGTAGTGAGAATCCTGCAGTGTGCTTGTGTATTTATTCCCAAATCAGTTCCTTGCTTTTCTCTGCACTTTAAATAATTCTTTGAAATGCTAACACATTGATATTTTGTTGTGGAATCGGTGAAAGAGATGTCTCAAATAAAGGATTGCTGACGAGTTTACGGGCGGTGACCGGATAAAATCTGTTCAGGTTTCGAGGACTCGACTAATTGAGATACAATAAGCCTAAATTAATTAAATACTAGATAGTCTAGGCCTTTAATGGGACCACATATTTTCTTTTAAGATTCTTTTAAACATTCTTCGACTTAGTAAGTTGAAAATAACTATTATAAGAATAGTTGCCTTTACTGCTTGAAATATAAAAATATCGGATGGAGAAAAAAGCTGAGGTGCCCCTGAAATGCGTAGCACATACTGAGTAAATTCGTCGGATCCCCCTAATATGATACTTTAATTTATCAGGGTGCTGGGGAAAGTACGCACAGGAGAGACCCTATAAGGTACATATGTATATATTTGTATCCATATATGATCAGCGTGGAAAGTAATGCCCATTTGTCGGGACCGCCGATATCACATAACCGTTAAACGAGCTATCGTTCAAAATTAAGTTTTTATATGGAAACCTTTATTTGTCAAGATATTTTCACAAAATGAAGGTATTGATATTATTTATTCACTCTTCCGTAGTAATTTATATTTTTTTCTAATCGTACAAGTTTTAAGCTGACTTATTCTTATGGAGAATATCTTGAGGACATTTTCAAGGTGTAGTTGTTGGTAATGTTACCGTTCACAAAATCGTCAAGATATCTAGAATTACAGGCATTGATATCTTACGAAGAAGAGGTCCCAGAAGCATTTAACAAATAATAATTTTTACACCGATGCAACAAGAACGATAAAATTTTACAACAATTCACATTTGCGTGTTAAAACGAACCTGACATCTGTTGTGTATATACTATGTACATAAGTACTTTTGCATGATTATTGAAATTAGTGGACAGTCGATCTTTTTGCGGCTATCGCTCTCATTAATTGTATGTTTAATTATTTTGCATATTTCTGATTTTGAGAAAGTGAAATTTTAAGTCATATGTTACTTAGATAACGAGATCATATTTAAAATAGTTTTTATTATAAGAATTTCAATTTTGTTTAAAAGTTTGGCTAAATCTGGTAGCAGAAGCATATGCAATATGATTTAGTGTATCGTTATCAACAAATAAACTAAATTTCGATTTGCCTCAGCATCAAGATGGCGTGCTGCTTCTTTATCGAATTTTCGAACAAGAAAATGGCGGATATGAAGTCAGCAAGTTCCGTTCTGATCAGTTTACAGTAGGAAGTTTTTTAATAAGCAGATGTGTACAAATGTAAATACTGAAATGCTGTAAATAATATTGGTTACAAATTACGGTTGTTGTTGTTTTTACCATATACATATGTATGTAGGTATCAAATTTTTCGATATTTGCATTTGTTATTGAATTAGTTGAATTTTAACCATTAATGCATATGGCAACGCCAATTTTCTCGTTGCTACTCAGCAAATAAAACAATAAATTGCTAACAAACATAAACATAAATACATACATATGTATATGTACATACAAATGTATCGGTTATGTACATATGATCGTTATATTCATACATACATACATATTTATGTAAGCATACGTAAATGTGTTATAAACCATTTTAGCTTTAATTAAATTTTTTGGTTATAATGTTTCCGCAATTCGAATCTGTCAAACAAAGAGCTGACTTTTAACTCTTCTAATAACCGCCCAGTGGCCATTTCCGCTAAACTCTTCCAATTCGAAATATTCCAATACCCACTCATAAATTTCCAGTTTACATTTCCAATGTACATAAGTCACCAATCCACTAAGCAGCTAGTTAACTAGCCATCCAGTGCGCCAACCGCTGAGCCGGCACACCAGCTGCAGAGCTGTTGAATCAGACAGGTACTTCACCACTTGTATGCGCTCTCATGGCTTCAGTTCTCTTTGAGTTGTTGAATTCGATTGTCGTCGTTCACTTGCAAGACGTCGTACGCACGAAACAATATAACAACCATACAAAATATCGCCAGCAACTGTTGCTTTTATCTACGCAAACCATTTTGTGTGCTCGCCACCAACTAAATTAGTGAATTGTGCAAATAGGAGGAGAAAATAAATGTAAACAAGAAGACTGTATCTGTTCCAAAGCAAATATTAGTGATTACGAGTCAATTGGTGTAGCAGTGCATATTCACCTTCCAGTGAAATATTTTGTGTGGTTTCAGTGCGATTTTTGCTGGTAGGCCTTCGGTGCGCTGCTCTTTTGTGTGCTGTGCTCTTATCCCTGAACGAAGTTGCAGTGCAGCAGCATTCTTTGTTGTCACAGGGCGCGCGCATTGGAATTTTGCTTACTACCAGCAAAGTGTCCACAAGTCCTACCCCCCCAAAAACCGTTGCCTAGTTGCGTTACGTAGTGTTTTGATTTTCACCTACCTATTTATTTTACGTTTCCCTTCCTAGCGTTATTCGTTGCTTGGCTTTCTGGCTTACCTTCTTATTTACATACTCTACATGCATACATATATGTGTGTGAATGTACGTGCACTCGTCGGACGTGCGGTCGGTCGTTTATGTCAATGCATTTGTTGTTGCTAGAAACCGGTTATTGCTCCCCAACAAATAGCGTAAATGTTTCAAATAGGTAGGTGTTGCTGTGTGCGGTTCTCCCAATGAAAGAAGCCATAAAAGCCAGTGGCGAGAAAAGAAAAATCTGTAATAACAAAATAAGTTAAGATAGTTTTGCGCTAAAAAATTCAAAACAATGAAAAATGAAAAAATGCACACAAACAAAATATCTCAATTGGAGGCATAACAGCAATAACAAAAAATATTAAAGTACCAACGCGATTTAATTCCGAAGTTTAGTGGGAAAACAACAACAACTTACGTGAACAAATAAAGTCTGCAGGCAACTACAACAACTGTGTCAACGGCAAGTGCAAAAGCTTTGTTTGCTGCACTAAAAACAACAACGCTCAATACGAACAAGTGTTTAAACATGTACATACATATGTATGTGTAAGTAGATGTGTAAATATTTACATATATACGTTCTGCTGCATTAAAATCCGTTGCAAATTCAATGACACGCGAAGCTGCGCAGTTAATTCAAAAGGTTAATTGATTTTTAATTAAAAAGAAAGTCGGCATATATACACATACATACATACCTATGTGTGTATGAATATGTAAAATACATATGTATTACTTTATTTTCTGTGACTTTAAGTGGAAATACAGTTTTGTGCAATTAAAATAACAAATATGTAAATGCAAACGCACGACGCAAGTGTAAAAAGTAAAGAATTCTGTCGCAGAATTTGTTTGTTATAACAAGAATGAGGAAATATTATTACAACTCAACTCAAAAACAGCAATAAAGGTGAGTAAAACGCCAGCTTACTGTTAATTTAATGTGATGCCATCAAAAGTAAATGATTTGCAACTAATAAGAAACTTTTGTTCATAAAAGTATGTATAGTGAAATTCCCCAATATGGACCGTCCTCATAACCAGATAGCCCCATAACCGGACAAGTTTCATGAACACAATGTTTTCATTAATATTTTCATACAAAATATTATTTTGTTGTTAACAGCTTACCATTCATTTCAAATTGATATTCTTAGGTTAGTAATAGGGTAGATTTGTGTAAAACAAATTTACAATAACAACAACTACAATTAACCTACTTATTCATGCATATTTCGGATTAATATACAATAGAAGTTTAGCCACAGGCTACCATGCTTAACCTCAATTTCAGTAGTTAACGAATCTATCTTAAAGCCAATACTGATCTTAAGGCACCAGCAATCAAAACAACCCAGCGGACGAGCAATTTCGGTTCGGTGACAGTCAGATTTTTATACGACCAAGAATCTTCCATTAAACTCTTAATTCAAACCAAGAATGATAGAATACAAGATTACGACACTAGTTTACCGTTAGTTTTTTTCGGTTTAGCTCTTGACAATTCTACAAAAACAAATACATTGTGCAACAATTTCGTGACGTCACACTTGTGCGTTGAGAAGAACAAGCATAGAAATGCATACAAATTGTAAACAGAAAAGTAAACACTTTTGGAAATTCCCAAAATAATATTAATTCATTCGTCTTTGCAGGAAAAATTTCAGTGGAATGTTTAGAATATTGTTGCGAGAAAAGATGTATGTAAGTAGTTTTAGGCACATCCACAATAAATATAGTAGCATGTGTGGAAATTGTTCAAATGAAGAAAACCAGTGAAAGTGTACTGTTGTATTTATTTAAATTTCTAAGCATAAATATATTAATTTTCTAAAATGAAATGTGCAGTGGCTTGTTGTAATAATTATTATGCAATTAAAGGATCGAAAACGAGTTTTTGTCAGTTTTTTTGCCGATTTAAAAGTTGCCAAAAAATGGGTGTTATTTTTCCAAAGAAATGATATATTTAATACTAAATCCTCTTTAATTAATTAATTTCACAATTCTTTTATCATAATTTCATACATCTGATACATCTGAACTTATAATATATCTATATATTTATATACAACACAAGAAACGTCTTCTCCATTTGAATCACAACTTAATAGACAATTTTATTATCAATAGGCCGATATATTTCTTTAGAAATGATTCAAATCTTTTCACTCAACAATATTTAATCACTTCACTAAAACTTTTCATTAAAATCGAAAGAATTAATAATATTTTGCGAATTTACAAAAGTGTTCACTTTTCTGTTTACAATTTGCAAGCCATTTGACAATTTTTCACTCTTGTTCTTCTCAACACGCAACTATGACGTTTCATAATGGCGGTTGTCGTAATCTTGTATTCTATCATTCTTGATTCAAACCAAATGAATTAAAAAAAAAAATAAAACAAGTAAGGAAGGGCTAAGTTCGGGTGTCACCGAACATTTTATACTCTCGCATGATAAAGTGATAATCGAGATTTCATTATCCGGGAGATTTACCGATATTTTCGGTGAAAAATTAGGTTAGGTTAGGTTAGGCACTGAGTTCCTTGTGTTCGATATCAGGGACCTTGAAAAGTTATAGTCCGATCACGACAATTTTTCCACAAGGGATACCTCAGCTCAAATACCGTATTTGTGTAAAGTTTTATTCCGCTATCATCATTGGTTTCTAATGTATATATTATACAGAGAAGGCATCAGATGGAATTCAAAATAGCGTTATATTGGAAGAAGGCCTGGTTGTGAACCGATTTCGCCCATATTTTGTACATATCATCAAGGTGTTAAGAAAATATTATGTACCGAATTTCATTGAAATCGGTCTAGTAGTTCCTGAGATATGGTTTTTGGTCCATAAGTGAGCGACGCCACGCCCATTTTCAATTTAAAAAAAAGCCTGGGTGCAGCTTCTTTCTGCCATTTCTTCCGTAAAATTTAGTGTTTGTGACGTTTTTTGTTAGTCGGTTAACGCACTTTTAGTGATTTTCAACATAACCTTTGTATGGGAGGTGGGCGTGGTTATTATCCGATTTCTTCCATTTTTGAACTGTATATGGAAATGCCTGAAGGAAACAACTCTATAGAGTTTGGTTGACATAGCTATAGACGTTTCCGAGATATGTACAAAAAACTTAGTAGGAGGCGGGGCCACGCCCACTTTTCCAAAAAAAATGACGTCCAAATATGCCCCTCCCTAATGCGATCCTTTGTGCCAAATTTCACTTTAATACCTTTATTTATGGCTTAGTTATGACACTTTATAGGATTTCGGTTTCCGCCATTTTGTGGGCGTGGCAGTGGGCCGATTTTGCCCATCTTCGAACTTAATAGAGCCTTATAGAGCCAAGAAATACGTGTACCAAGTTTCATGATGATATCTCAATTTTTACTCAAGTTACAGCTTGCACGGACGGACGGACGGACGGACGGTCAGGCGGACATCCGGATTTTAACTCTACTCGTCACCCTGATCACTTTGGTATATATAACCCTATATCTGACTCTTTTAGTTTTAGGACTTACAAACAACCGTTATGTGAACAAAACTATAATACTCTCTTTAGCAACTTTGTTGCGAGAGTATAAAAAGCCTCATCTAAAATGGTGCAGTTAACACTAAAACGTTTGGGTGTTTGCTTTTAATGAGAAGCTGCTACCAAAGGATTAGGAGTTTACACCAATTTCAGTACGTCTACACATACATATGTACATACATAAGTATATAATTACAGACATGCAGCATGCATGTACACCATATTCATTTGTATATGCAACGCGCTTGAACACCGCATTTACTTCTCTATACTAGTATATGAAGCGAGTGCGCTTTAACAAGCGATTTGCTGAAGTTGCATGACAGAAAAACACAACAGAAAATTACAAAAGAAAAGAAAAATTGGCAACCACAGCAACTTGCCCCGGCCACTTGCATCAGCAACACCGATCAATTTTCGCAAATTGAAGTCAATGTCGCCGCTTTGATGGTGCGACGCGCACACCATGCATTGCACGAACAAATTGTACAATAGCAACATGTGAGCAGTGCAACAAGCGAATGATTATTGCCTGCCGAAGAAATGATTGAACACAGCAGTTAAGAGAGATACGAAAGCAGTGTCGGCTGCACAGTGGACCTCTTGCTTAATATAAATAACTTCTCAAAATTGTGAATTGACCATTTCGGTTTATATAAATAATAATAAAATGTTAAATTTTACCTTTGTACAAAAATTGAAATGTAATTCTAATATTAATTTAAAAAATAAAATCTCGCACATTGAGCCAATTAAGATATGTATGTCCCGTCCGTTTGTACGCAAACTGGAAAGAAACAACGGTTTGGTGTGGTTTGCGGGCCGGTGGAATCATCGGATATCTGGAATTGAAGCTCGTGATCTCGGCGACATTTGGTTTCAATAAGACTGCACCACTTCCCACACATCGCATCAATCAATGAATTATTGACAGAACACTTCGGGAGAAACTAATTTCACGTTTTGTGTCGGTCGATTGGCCAACACGATCGTGTGATATCATACCGTTAGACATTTTCCTGTAAGCATATTTAGAGTCTAAAGCCTATGCGGACAATCCCGCTTCGATTCAGCTCGAACGAGTCATCGAAAATAGTACTCAACAGATGGACCACATGAGAACGCCGCGGCCAACATTTGAAAGAGATAATTTTCAAAAAAAGAATGTTCTTTTGAATGACAATGATAATCCTCATTAAATTTGAAGTTTTTATGTTTTTTCTTTAAAAAAGTAGGGAACCTCGAAAAGGGTTACCCTTTATAACGAATTTTCGATATGATGCTTAGCTCATGAAAAATCAAAACAATCCTTATAGGGAGAGTACCTCAGCAAATAGTTAATAACTTTAGAGGGGTCAGAATTCGACTAGTTTAC
>NW_026038272.1:0-36662 GCF_023373825.1 Bactrocera dorsalis
AACAGCATATAGTTGTAGTTTTTATACTCTCGCAACAAAGTTGCTAAAGAGAGTATTATAGTTTTGTTCACATAACGGTTGTTTGTAAGTCCTAAAACTAAAAGAGTTCAAGGATATAGGGTTATATCTACCAAAGTGATCAGGGTGACGAGTAGAGTTGAAATCCGGATGTCCTGTCTTCTGTCCGTCCGTCCGTCGACGTGCAAGCTGTAACTTGAGTAAAAATTGAGATATCATGATGAAAACTGGTACATGTATTCCTTGGCTCCCTAAGAAGGCTAAGTTCGAAGATGGACCACAATCGGCACTCTGCCACGCCCACAAAAAAAAAAAAAAAAAAAACACCGACCCACCCCAAAAAAAAAAAAAAAAAACAAAAAAAAAATTGGCGGAAACCGAAAACCTATAAAGTGTCATAAACTAAGCCATAGATAAAGATATTAAAGTGAAATTTTGCACATAGGATCGCATTAGGGAGGGGCATATTTGGACGTAGTTTTTTTGGAAAAGTGGGCGTGGCCCCGCCCCCTACTAAGTTTTTTGTACATATCTCGGAAACTACTATAGCTATTGAAAAATCTCAAGCGTTTTTGAGATGCGAAAATATAAACTTGGGAATGCGCGAATAAAATTAAGAAGCCTAATTGCCTGTCACGATAATTAAATGCGATAAAAAATTAAGACGCGTGCGCTCGGTTCTATGGTTCTAATACAATAGCATTTTTATTTTATTTCATTTAGTTGCTTAGCCTAAATCTTAAACTAACGGCTTAAACTAGTGGTAATGTTCATATGTATAAAAAAGGGGTAAATATAATTATCTTCAACTTTTCGTTCAATATTGTAATAGAGTATTAAGGTAAGTAGTAGATTAGTAGTATGAATGCATAATTAAGGCAAGTATACAATAATTTAAATAATTCAATATTTTATAATTTTTTATAATTCATTTTTCTTAATTTTAATTTCAGGTTTAAATATACATATATATCTTGTCGCTTGACGCAACACCGGCCACCTTGACAGGATCAGATTCCTTCAATATCCAGTGGAAGGACAGCCAGTTTGTGGATGGGGCGCTTAATCGTGCCCGTCTTGGTTGCTACTTCTGCGACTCGCACCTTGCCGTCTTGCCCTTCGACGGTTGCGACGACGCGCCCTAGTACCCACTGCTGCGGCGGCACGTTGTCCTCGTGGACGAGAACGAGGTCGTTGAGCTGCATGTTGCGTTTGGGGTGCAGCCACTTGTTGCGCTCTTGAAGGCCCGTCAGGTATACTTTGGACCACTGTCGCCAGAACTGTTGCTTGAGACAGCAAACAAGTTGCCATCTCTCGCAACAACGAACTGGTCCACTGGCACCTTCTCTGGGGGTAATGCCCGCAGGGAGCATCCTATTAGAAGATGCGCTGGTGTTAACGCCTCGCCGTCGTTGGGATCTTGGCTGAGAGGTACTAGGGGGCGAGAGTTGAGGATGGCCTCCACTTCGGCCAACACTGTTGCTAACTCCTCTGCTGTGAGTAGCGCGCTGCCGGTTACCCGAACGATGTGGTGTTTGGCGGACTTCACCGCGGCTTCCCATAATCCGCCGAAGTGCGGCGCCCGCGGTGGTATAAAGATGAAGCTGCACCCTTCGTCTGCTGCGAATCTCTTCAGTTCTGGACCCATTGCCAGAAACGCCTCCTTCAATTCGCGCAGCTTGCGATCGGCGCCGACGAAATTGGTGGCGTTGTCGCTGAATATCTTCGTCGGGATTCCTCGGCGTCCAATGAACCTTTTTAGGGCGAGAATAAATGAATTAGTTGATAGGTCTGAAACTAACTCTAAATGTACTGCTTTGGACGTAAAGCAAACGAAAACTGCAATATATGTTTTTACGGGTGGTCGACCGCGTATTTTTAAAGTTGTATATATCGGACCACAAAAATCTACGCCACATATAAGAAAGGGCCGTAGTGCTCGAAGTCTTTCGACTGGCAAATTTCCCATTATTTGGTTTTGCAACTTCGGCTTGTAATGAAAACAATGTATACAGTTTCTTACGGTTCTACTGCAAGCTTCTCGGGCATTAATTAGCCATATGCGTTCTCGAAGAAGCGCAACCAACGCTTTTGCCCCAGCGTGGTGATTTCGAATGTGCAGGAACCGTAAGTACGTTATAACGAAGTGCGAACTTTTATTTAATAAAAGCGGAAATTTGGCATCGTATGGGAGAGGTGCATTTAATAAGCGACCTCCTACTCGGATTAATTTGAATGACAGCGACATATCCGAGTACTCATGCAAAAACGGGTTGAGTTTTTGCAAGTTTGCGGGTAGGGTGGTGCCTTTATGCAATTTTTGAATAACATCCGAAAATTCTGAATGTTGGACCACCTGTGCAATTTTTAGAAAGCTCAAGTTTAGCTCTTCTGAAGTCAGATCTTGGCCTCTGGAGGATTTTGGTGGTCGCCTGATCCATCGTAATATATATGCGACCACACGAAGCAATTTTTTATGAGAAGAAAATTTTTCAATAAGGTCCAATATTGAATTTTTCTCAGTAGTCGAAAGTAATGTAAATGTATTTTTCTTCTTCTCTAATGCTTCGTCTTCTGGTGAGAGCTGGAAGTGGTTATTAATTGGCCATAATGCAGGGTCTTCTAGGAGGAACTGTGGACCGCCAAACCATATTGAATTATTCAATTCGTCCACGTTACAACCCCGAGACACTTGATCCGCAGGATTTTGTTTCGTTGGCACATGTCGCCAATGTACTTTGTCAGTCAACTCTTGGATTTCGGACACTCTGTTTGCGACGAAGGTTTGTAGTGAAGATGGATGTGTTTTAATCCAATGTAAAACGATTTCAGAGTCTGTCCAAAATGTTATATTTTCGAAATGTCGACTCAACATAGGCGCTACTCTTGACCATAATTTCGAAAGAAGATGTGCTGCCGAGAGCTCAAGACGCGGAAGAGATTTGGTCTTCAGCGGAGCCACTCTAGACTTTGCAGTAAGCAGCATGCATTTAATACCACTAGCAGATTGGCTTCGTATGTATATGCAGCATCCGTACGCCCTTATTGAGGCGTCGGAGAAGCCATGTATTTGGCAGATGGCACTCGACTCAACGTTTACGTAACGAGGAATGCTTATAGATGAGAGCTGCATTAGGTTGGCTTTAAAGTTCTGCCAGCTAGTGTCAAGGCGCAATGGAATCGACTCATCCCAATCTAGTTTTTGGATCCAAAGCTCTTGCAATAAGATTTTTGCTTTGGTAACTAGTGGGGCTAGTAATCCAAGAGGATCGAAAAGGCGAGCAGAAACTGACAATATGTTTCGTTTAGTGGCTCGCAGATCATTAAAATTGTCATCTAAAACAAATCGAAACAAATCCTCTTTCGGCAACCAATGGATTCCTAACGTTTTAGTGGAACTTTTGTCATTGAAGCTTAATGACTTTTCAGTGCAATCACTGTCGAAAAATTTAGGGTGGTTCGAAAACCACTTCGTTAAGGAGAATCCTGCCGAGTTTAATATTTTAATTACCTCACTTCTCAAAAGATCTAGAGACTCAAAACTTTCGGACCCTGTTAATAAATCATCAACATAAAAGTCTCTTTTGATGGCCAATGAACCGAGTGGATATTTCATTGTATTGGCATCACTGAGCATTTGCAAACACCGTGTTGCGAGAAATGGAGCAGGCGCAGTGCCGTATGTTACGGTGTTAAGACGAAAAATTTGAATTTGCTCAGAAGGATGCTCTCTCCACACAATAAGCTGACAATTTCTGTCTTCTTCATGCATAATTATTTGACGGTACATTTTAGTAATGTCCGCTGTTAATGCATACTTATGTAAGCGAAAACGAAGAAGAGTTGAGTATAACTCTTCTTGGATGGTTGGACCTACCATCAAAAGTTCATTCAACGCTATTTGAGTTGAAGATCGACTCGAAGCATCAAATACAACACGTAATTTGGTTGTTGTGCTCTCGGGCCTTAAAACGCATTGATGCGGAATGAAGTAGTGTGGCTCACTCGGGATCTTATTGTTCGTTGGGCTCATGTGACCCAAGGCTCTATATTCATTCATAAAGTCCAGATACATTTTGCGAAGTTCTGGATCTTTTAATGTCCTTCTCTCCAGGGCCTGAAACCGCCGAACTGCGGTTTCATATGAGTGACCGAGTAACTTACGGTCAGCTTTAAAGGGCATTCTGACTTGAAGCCGTCCTGAAGGCAATACTTGAGTAGTATTAACGAAAAAATTTTCACACTGTTGTTGCTCTGGTGTGAATTTGATGCCATTTGATTCTGAAGGTAATTCTTCTAGAGCCCAAAATTTTTGGACTACTGAATCGATTGACGTTAAGTCTTCTTCAGCTTGGCATAATGTGCTATGTAATCTGGGAGGAGAACTTATATTACTGGCGTATTTGCCAGACACAATCCATCCTAAAAGGGTTTTCTGAAGTGTTGGTTGGTTAGGACCATTTTTAATTTGGCCAACAGCTAAAAGGTCGAAAAATGTTTCAGCACCCAATAGGATATCCACTTTTTTAGATTTATGGAATTCTGGATCCGCCAATTCAATATTGTGCGGAATTTTCCAGCCATTAACATTGATGTTATGGTCTGGATGATTTGCCGAAATGCATCGCATTACCCAGAATTCCGCCGAAAATTCAAAATTATTTAACCGCGACTTGACAAACGCGCTTAGTTTAGACCCCACTTTTGTATTGGAATTGCCAATTCCAATTACGCTTAATGTTTTGTGCTGACGTCGAATCCGCAACTTTTGTGCCAAGTCCTCCGTTATAAAGTTGACCTGGGAGCCTGAGTCCAGCAAGGCTCTCGCAGGCAGGTAATCTCCGCAGCTGGTCCTCACTAGAATTACTGCTGTTGCCAACATGACCCGATCCGGCATACTGGCTGTATGCATGGCATGTGTGGTTGATGGTTGCGGATGAGGTACAGCGGGGAAGGACACTGGATACTGGTGCAACAGCGAGTGATGGGATCGATTGCATATGCGGCAACGATCAGCTCTGCATTTGGAAACGGTGTGTCCCTTACGCAAGCAATTTATGCATAAGGGTACCGATTTGACGAACTCGAACCTCTGTTGCACCGGAAGAGCCTTGAAGGTGGGGCAGGCAGTCAAATGGTGATCCCTCGATTTGCACTGTTCGCAAAGAGGCTGCCTCGTATTTGCAGCAACCAGCGCCGATTTTGTCCTGTCCATATGTTGTTGTTTCCCATGATGCGCATTGCTTATAGGTATGGGCTTCGTCCTAGAGTGTGATGCTCCTTCTGCTGATAGTTGCTGGTATCTCCTATTTAGGGTGGCTTCACAGTCCTTCCACAGTGGCAGTTTGTCATAGTCCAGCGCTTCTTCCCATTTGGATCGGGTGGCAGGGTCAACCTTTGTCATTACAATGTGTATAATTATAGCGTTTGTGATCTGTTTCTCATCGCCCAGCGATAGCAACGAGTCATACACCGCTGACACTTCGTCAATCATTGAACGCAGGGAAGGCGCAGAAGGCTTTGGGATTGTTGGCAGCTCAAAAAGTTTAGATATTGTATTGAAAAATATCAAACATTTATTATCATAAACTTTTTTGAGACTTGCCAACGCTTTCGGATAATTTTCATTCGACATCTGGAACGCTTTAACTGTTCCCAGAGCCTCTCCAGATAGACAATTTACCAAATGGTTAAACTTTTCAATATCTGGGATATTTGGATCGTTATGAACCAAGCTCTCGAACAAACTCATAAAATTTTTGAACTCTGAATATTCTCCCTTGAATTTCGGCAAATTCATTTTAGGGAGCCTTGAGCTGTGAGAAGCTACAAAAGATGTTTCGGCAAATGAAGTTTTATTTTTTGCTAAAATTGACTTTATTATGGACTTCGTTTCAACGATTATGTCCTCTAACTCCCCTCGGGCCATGTCGTCCTCATCAATTTCTTCAATCTTTGATTGGCATTTCATTAATTTTTCACTATGTGAATTTAATATATCGAGACGACATTCCAATTCTATTGGATCTAAAGACATAGTCTTTTCGAGAAGGCCCGTTTTAATGCGCAAAATACTACTCTTCGCAACCGTTCTTTGACGTCTTAACGATTTTAAGTCCGTCAACTCCTTACTTGGAGACAGGCTTGCGAGAGTTGGCTTTGGCTTGCTCATTTTGCGTTGGTTAAATTAAATTTCCGACAAAGGACTATAACGGTTGGCAACAGATATACTAAGAATCGATAACGAAAACGAAAAATAAATGTCGATTCCCAAATATACGAAAGCCAAACTAATCGCAATAAAAGCTGGCAACAAATATATTTGGAATCGGTGACGAAAACGAGAAATAAATAATATCGATTCCCAAGTATACGAAAGCCAAACCGATAAATGCGCAAAATGAGCAATAGCACAAAAAAGTAATTTAATCGGAAAATGTCCGAACGAAAATCGACAAAAATTGCGAAAAAACGACCGATAATTGCAAACGCGGATCGAAAAAATTGCGAAAAACGAGATACTTTAATTTTGCAATGAATAATTTTTTCACCTTTATTTCAAAATAAAGGGCTACCGCAAGATCCCAGAATCCCTTGTTCACTTTGAATTCGTATATGTAAATCACAATATACGCAACAATAAGTATGTATATATATGTACGAGTATAGATATGAATGTATATATATATACTAGTATATAAAATATAATATGTATAAAGTGAAAAGGGAGAGCCAAAAACTGAAAGTGTGCACTTGTCTTTTTATGTGTTTTCGTTTTATTTTTGTTTGCACTGCTTTCAGTAAATCGCACTCGTTACCTGGTGCGTCGGCTGTTTGCCGGCGCTTACGTCCCTTTGGCACAGGATGCAGCGGCAGCTCATTCCCACGACGGCAGCGGCGGTTTGATGGCAGCGGCGGTTTGACGGCAGCAGCGAGTGATGGCAGCGACGACGATGGCAGCGGCGGTTGATGTCAGCGAAGTGTTTGTAGCAGCGAATGATGGCAGCAGCGACTTGATGGTAGCGACGTTGTGTCAGCAGCGATTGATGGCCGCAGCGGCGTGATGGTGGCAGCGGCTTGAGGGTAGCGGCGACGATGGCAGCAGCGGTGCGAAAACAGCGAAGTGATGGCAACAAAGTAATTACCGCAGCAACGGATTGGCAGCAACGGATGATAGCAACGGTTTTTGGGCTTACCGGTTTTTTAATTTTGCGGCACTCTCAACAGTTTAGAAAACTGTTTTTAAAAACTGTCACTTAATATATATATATAAGTATATATATATGTATATATATGTATATATATTTTTGTTAGGGCAGAAACTTTTTGTTCTTTTATTTGCGCCCACCACTGTACCGCATAACTAATTCACCTCGTGCACTTGTAACTTTTTATATTCTTTAGTTATTTCTCACTTTACACTATGTCTACGAATTCGCACACACTCTACAATACTTCCCTTTTCTTTTCTTTTTTTTTTTGATTTTTACACTGAGGTAAGTATACGGGTAAGTAGTTCAGCACTGCACTTTACACTGTATGTATGTATATAAATATGTATATTATTTTTTTACAGATTTCCACTCGTCACGTATGTATATATGTATTCTTTTTGTTTTTTATATTATGTTTAAATTTTTTCTGTTTCACATATATGTATCACTGCGTTTATATTTGGCCACTGTATATTTGTTTTTGTCAAGTATTTATGTTAGTATTAAAACTATCTCGCCACTTGTTCTTTTTAAATCTTTTCACTTTAGTTTTGTGTTTTATATTTTTTATGTTTTGTAATTTTTTCCTTATTTAGGTATCACTATCACTGCTTGGTCACTTCCACTATATGTATGTTATTGTATTTTATTATTTTGTATGAATTTTTTGTAACTTTGTTTTATGTTTCTTTTATGTGTTTAATTTTATTGTTTTTGATTATTCCCACTACACTTTACTGAAGACCGAAAACCGAAAAGATTGACAGGCAATTAGTACCGAAAATTAGATATCGAAAACAGGAAAGTTATTTTAGTTTTTAAATGTATATTTTATTTTTAATTTTAAATACACGCACTTAGTCCCTGCTCGGGCGCCATGAAAAATCTCAAGCGTTTTTGAGACACGAAAAGTATAAACTTGGGAATGCGCGAATAAAATTAAGAAATGCACCAATTGCCTGTCACGATAGCGTAAAGTTGAAACACCGACTAATTAAAACGCGTGCGTTCGGTTCTCACGGTTCTTAATACAATAGCATTTTATTTCGTTTCATGCAATCGCTTAGCCTAAATCTTAAACTAACGGCTTAAACTAGTGGTAATGTTAATATGTAATACAGAAAAAGGGGTAAGCATAATAATTCTTCAACTTTCGTTAACTATTGTAAAAGAGTACGTTAAGGATAGTAAGGTGAGTAATATCTTAGTATTACAAATGCATTATTAAGGTAAGTATACAATAGATTTTCTTAATTTAATTCTTTAACAATTCAATATTTTATAATTCATTTTTCTTAATTTTTATTTTAGGTTTAAATATATATCTTGTCGCTTGACGCAACAATAAGATTATGAAATTCTTCCAAATGCACTGCCGTTAAGACTTTGTGTCGACTTCAGTAATATGAAGAAGGTTAATGAATTTAAATATGTTAAACTACTGATTTGGAGCAACTCAATATCGATTGCTAAATATGTGTTTACAAGAAAATCGACTTTGAACCTAAATATAAGATTGTGGAATTCTTCGAAATGCACTGCCGTCAAGGCTTTGTGTCGACTTCAGTAATATGAAGAAGGTTAATTAACTTAAATATGTTAAACTAATGATTTGGAGCAACCCGATATCGATTGCTATGTGTGTTTCACAGAAAATTGACTTTAAACCTAAATGTAAGATTATGGAATTTTCCAAATGCACTGCCGTTATGGCTTTATGCCAACGTCATTAAGATGAAGAAGGTTAATTAATGTAAATATGTTAAACTAATGATTTGGAGCAACTCAATATCGATTGCTTAATATGTGTTTACAAGAAAATCGACTTTAAACCTAAATATAAGACTGTGGAATTCTTCGAAATGCACTGCCGCTAAGGCTTTGTGTCGACTTCAGTAATATGAAGAAGGTTAATGAATTTAAATATGTTAAACTACTGATTTGGAGCAACTCAATATCGATTGCTAAATATGTGTTTACAAGAAAATCGACTTTAAACCTAAATGTAGGATTATGGAGTTCTTCCAAATGCAATGCCGTTATGGCTTTATGTCAACGTAATTAAGATGAAGAAGAATAATTAATGTAAATATGTTAAACTAATGATTTGGAGCAACTCAATATCGATTGCTTAATATGTGTTTACAAGAAAATCGACTTTAAACCTAAATATAAGACTGTGGAATTCTTCGAAATGCACTGCCGCTAAGACTTTGTGTCAACTTCATTAAGACGAAGAAGGTTAATTAATTTAAATATGTTAAACTAATGATTTGGAGCAACTCAATATCGATTGCTAAATATGTGTTTACAAGAAAATCGACTTTATACCTAAATATAAGATTGTGGAATTCTTCGAAATGCACTGCCGTCAAGGCTTTGTGTCGACTTCAGTAATATGAAGAAGGTTAATGAATTTAAATATGTTAAACTACTGATTTGGAGCAACTCAATATCGATTGCTAAATATGTGTTTACAAGAAAATCGACTTTAAACCTAAATATAAGATTATGAAATTCTTCCAAATGCACTGCCGTTAAGACTTTGTGTCGACTTCAGTAATATGAAGAAGGTTAATTAATTTAAATATGTTAAACTAATGATTTGGAGCAACTCAATATCGATTGCTTAATATGTGTTTACAAGAAAATCGACTTTAAACCTAAATATAAGACTGTGGAATTCTTCGAAATGCACTGCCGCTAAGGCTTTGTGTCAACTTCATTAAGACGAAGAAGGTTAATTAATTTAAATATGTTAAACTAATGATTTGGAGCAACTCAATATCGATTGCTAAATATGTGTTTACAAGAAAATCGACTTTATACCTAAATATAAGATTGTCGAATTCTTCCAAATGCACTGCCGTTAAGGCATTCTGTCAACTTCAGTAATATGAAGAATGTTAATTATTTTAAATGTCTTAAACTAATGATTTGCAGCAACTCAATATCGATTGCTAAATATGTGTTTCAAAGAAAATCGACTTTAAACCTAAATGTAAGATTATGGAATTCTTCCAAATGCACTGCCGTTAAGGCATTCTGTCAACTTCAGTAATATGAAGAATGTTAATTATTTTAAATGTCTTAAACTAATGATTTGCAGCAACTCAATATCGATTGCTAAATATGTGTTTACAAGAAAATCGACTTTAAACCTAAATGTAGGATTATGGAATTCTTCCAAATGCAATGCCGTTATGGCTTTATGTCAACGTCATTAAGATGAAGAAGGTTAATGAATGTAAATATGTTATTTTAATGATTTGGAGCAACTCAATATCGATTGCTCAATATGTGTTTACAAGAAAATCGACTTCATATCTAAATATAAGATTATGGAATTCTTCTAAATGCACTGCCGTTATGGCTCTATGTCTACTTCATTAAGATAAAAAGGCTAATTAATGTAAATATGTTATTTTAATGATTTGGAGCAACTCAATATCGATTGCTTAATATGTGTTTACAAGAAAATCGACTTCAAACCTAAATATAAGTTTATGGAATTCTTCCAAATGAACTGCCGTTAAGGCTTTATGTCAACTTCATTAAGATGATTAAAGTTATGTTCATCTAATGATTTGGAGCAAGCCAATATCGATTGCCAAATATGTGTTTACAAGAAAATCGACTTTATACCTAAATATAAGATTGTGGAATTCTTCGAAATGCACTGCCGTCAAGGCTTTGTGTCGACTTCAGTAATATGAAGAAGGTTAATGAAATTAAATATGTTAAGCTACTGATTTGGAGCAACTCAATATCGATTGCTAAATATGTGTTTACAAGAAAATCGACTTTAAACCTCAATATAAGTGAAAAATCTTAAGCGTTTTTAAGACACGAAAAGTACTTGAAATTGGGATGCGCGATTATAAATTAAAAGAAATGCACCAATTGCCTGCCTCGATAGCGTAAAGTTGAAACACCGACAAATTAAAACGCGTGCGTACGGTCTCACGGTTCAATTCAAAAAGAACATTATATTTCGTTTCATGCAATCGCTTAGCCTAAATCTTAAACTAACGGCTTAAACTAGTGGTAATGTTAATATGTATTACAGAAAAAGGGGTAAGCATAATAATTCTTAACTTTCGTTAACTATTGTAAAAGATTACGTTGAGGTAAGTAAGGTGAGTAATATCTTAGTATTACAAATGGATTATTAAGGTAAGTATACAATAGATTTTCTTAATTTAATTCTTTAACAATTCAATATTTTATAATTTTTATTATTTTTATTTTAGGTTTAAATATATATCTTGTCGCTTGACGCAACACCGACCACCTTGACAGGATCAGATTCCTTCAATATCCAGTGGAAGGACAGCCAGTTTGTGGATGGGGCGCTTAATCGTGCCCGTCTTGGTTGCTACTTCTGCGACTCGCACCTTGCCGTCTTGCCCTTCGACGGTTTCGACGACGCGCCCTAGTACCCACTGCTGCGGCGGCACGTTGTCCTCGTGGACGAGAACGAGGTCGTTGAGCTGCATATTGCGTTTGGGGTGCAGCCACTTGTTGCGCTCCTGAAGGCCCGTCAGGTATACTTTGGACCACTGTCGCCAGAACTGTTGCTTGAGACAGCAAACAAGTTGCCATCTCTCGCAACAACGAACTGGGTCCACTGGCACCTTCTCTGGGGGTAATGCCCGCAGGGAGCATCCTATTAATAGATGCGCTGGTGTTAACGCCTCGCCGTCGTTGGGATCTTGGCTCACAGGTACTAGGGGGCGAGAGTTGAGGATGGCCTCCACTTCGGCCAACACTGTTGCTAACTCCTCTGCTGTAAGTAGCGCGCTGCCGGTTACCCGAACGATGTGGTGTTTGGCGGACTTCACCGCGGCTTCCCATAATCCGCCGAAGTGCGGCGCCCGCGGTGGTATAAAGGTGAAGCTGCACCCTTCGTCTGCTGCGAATCTCTTCAGGTCTGGACCCATTGCCAGAAACGCCTCCTTCAATTCGCGCAGCTTGCGATCGGCGCCGACGGAATTGGTGGCGTTGTCGCTGAATATCTTCGTCGGCATTCCTCGGCGTCCAATGAACCTTTTTAGGGCGAGAATAAATGAATTAGAAGATAGGTCCGAAACTAATTCTAAATGTACTGCTTTGGAAGTAAAGCAAATGAAAACTGCAATATATGTTTTTACGGGTGGTCGACCGCGTATTTTTAAAGTTGTGTATATCGGACCACAAAAATCTACGCCACATATAAGAAAGGGTCGTAGTGCTCGAAGTCTTTCGACTGGCAAATTTCCCATTATTTGGTTTTGCAACTTCGGCTTGTAATGAAAACAATGTATACAGTTTCTTACGGTTCTACTGCAAGCTTCTCGGGCATTAATTAGCCATATGCGTTCTCGAAGAAGCGCAACCAACGCTTTAGCCCCAGCGTGGTGATTTCGAATATGCAGGAACCGTAAGTACGTTATAACGAAGTGCGAACTTTTATTCAATAAAAGCGGAAATTTGGCATCGTATGGGAGAGGTGCATTTAATAAGCGACCTCCTACTCGGATTAATTTGAATGACAGCAACAATCCGAGTACTCATGCAAAAACGGGTTAAGTTTTTGCAAGTTTGCGGGTAGGGTGGTGCCTTTATGCAATTTTTGAATAACATCCGAAAATTCTGAATGTTGGACCACCTGTGCAATTTTTAGAAAGCTCAGGTTTAACTCTTCTGAAGTCAGATCTTGGCCCCTGGAGGTTTTTGGTGGTCGCCTGATCCATCGTAATATATATGCGACCATACGAAGCAATTTTTTATGAGAAGAGAATTTTTCAATGAGGTCCAATATTGAATTTTTCTCAGTAGTCGAAATTAATGTAAATGTATTTTTCTTCTTCTCTAATGCTTCGTCTTCTGGTGAGAGCTGGAAGTGGTTATTAATTGGCCATAATGCAGGGTCTTCTAGGAGGAACTGTGGACCGCCAAACCATATTGAATTATTCAATTCGTCCACGTTACAACCCCGAGACACTTGATCCGCAGGATTTTGTTTCGTTGGCACATGTCGCCAATGTACTTTGTCAGTCAACTCTTGGATTTCGGACACTCTGTTTGCGACGAAGGTTTGTAGTGAAGATGGATGTGTTTTAATCCAATGTAAAACGATTTCAGAGTCTGTCCAAAATGTTATATTTTCGAAATGTCGACTCAACATAGGCGCTACTCTTGACCATAATTTCGAAAGAAGATGTGCTGCCGAGAGCTCAAGACGCGGAAGAGATTTGGTCTTCAGTGGAGCCACTCTAGACTTTGCAGTAAGCAGCATGCATTTAATACCACTAGCAGATTGGCTTCGTATGTATATGCAGCATCCGTACGCCCTTATTGAGGCGTCGGAGAACCCATGTATTTGGCAGATGGCACTCGACTCAACGTTTACGTAACGAGGAATGCTTATAGATGAGAGCTGCATTAGGTTGGCTTTAAAGTTCTGCCAGCTAGTGTCAAGGCGCAATGGAATCGACTCATCCCAATCTAGTTTTTGGATCCAAAGCTCTTGCAATAAGATTTTTGCTTTGGTAACTAGTGGGGCTAGTAATCCAAGAGGATCGAAAAGGCGAGCAGAAACTGACAATATGTTTCGTTTAGTGGCTCGCAGATCATTAAAATTGTCATCTAAAACAAATCGAAACAAATCCTCTTTCGGCAACCAATGGATTCCTAACGTTTTAGTGGAACTTTTGTCATTGAAGCTTAATGACTTTTCAGTGCAATCACTGTCGAAAAATTTAGGGTGGTTCGAAAACCACTTCGTTAAGGAGAATCCTGCCGAGTTTAATATTTTAATTACCTCACTTCTCAAAAGATCTAGAGACTCAAAACTTTCGGACCCTGTTAATAAATCATCAACATAAAAGTCTCTTTTGATGGCCAATGAACCGAGTGGGTATTTCATTGTATTGGCATCACTGAGCATTTGCAAACACCGTGTTGCGAGAAATGGAGCAGGCGCAGTGCCGTATGTTACGGTGTTGAGACGAAAAATTTGAATTTGCTCAGAAGGATGCTCTCTCCACACAATAAGCTGACAATTTCTGTCTTCTTCATGCATAATTATTTGACGGTACATTTTAGTAATGTCCGCTGTTAATGCATACTTATGTAAGCGAAAACGAAGAAGAGTTGAGTATAACTCTTCTTGGATGGTTGGACCTACCATCAAAAGTTCATTCAACGCTATTTGAGTTGAAGATCGACTCGAAGCATCAAATACAACACGTAGTTTGGTAGTGTGGCTCACTCGGGATCTTATTGTTCGTTGGGCTCATGTGACCCAATGCTCTATATTCATTCATAAAGTCCAGATACATTTTACGAAGTTCTGGATCTTTTAATGTCCTTCTCTCCAGGGCCTGAAACCGCCGAACTGCGGTTTCATATGAGTGACCGAGTAACTTACGGTCAGCTTTAAAGGGCATTCTGACTTGAAGCCGTCCTGAAGGGAATACTTGAGTAGTGTTAACGAAAAAATTTTCACACTCTTGTTGCTCTGCTGTGAATATGATGCCATTTGATTCTGAAGGTAATTCTTCTAGAGCCCAAAATTTTTGGACTACTGAATCGATTGACGTTAAGTCTTCTTCGGCTTGGCATAATGTGCTATGTAATCTGGGAGGAGAACTTATATTACTGGCGTATTTGCCAGATACAATCCATCCTAAAAGGGTTTTCTGAAGAGTTGGTTGGTTAGGACCATTTTTAATTTGACCAACAGCTAAAAGATCGAAAAATGTTTCAGCACCCAATAGGATATCCACTTTTTTAGATTTGTGGAATTCTGGGTCCGCCAATTCAATATTGTGCGGAGTTTTCCAGCCATTAACATTGATGTTATGGTCTGGATGATTTGCCGAAATGCATCGCATTACCCAGAATTCCGCCGAAAATTCAAAATTGTTTAACCGCGACTTGACAAACGCGTTTAGTTTCGACCCCACTTTTGTATTGGAATTGCCAATTCCAATTACGCTTAATGTTTTGTGCTGACGTCGAATCCGCAACTTTTGTGCCAAGTCCTCCGTCATAAAGTTGACCTGGGAGCCTGAGTTCAGCAAGGCTCTCGCAGGCAGGTAATCTCCGCAGCTGGTCCTCACTAGAATTACTGCTGTTGCCAACATGACCCGATCCGGCATACTGGCTGTATGCATGGCATGTGTGGTTGATGGTTGCGGATGAGGTACAGCGGGGAAGGACACTGGATACTGGTGCAACAGCGAGTGATGGGATCGATTGCATATGCGGCAACGATCTGCTCTGCATTTGGAAACCGTGTGACCCTTACGCAAACAATTTATGCATAAGGGCACCGATTTCACGAACTCGAACCTCTGCTGCACCGGAAGCGCCTTGAAGGTGGGGCAGGCAGTCAAATGGTGATCCCTCGATTTGCACTGTTGGCAAAGAGGCTGCCTCGTATTTGCAGCAACCAGCGCCGATTTGGTCCTGTCCATCTGTTGTTGTTTCCCATGATGCGCACTGCTTGTAGGTATGGGCTTCGTCCTAGAGTGTGATGCTCCTTCCGCTGACAGCTGCTGGTATCTTCGATTTAAGGTGGCCTCACAGTCCTTCCACAGTGGCAGTTTGTCATAGTCCAGCGCTTCTTCCCATTTGGATCGGGTGGCAGGGTCAACCTTTGTCATTACAATATGTATGATTATTGCGTTCGTTATTTGTTTTTCATCGCCCAGCGATAGCAATGAATCATATACCGCGGACACTTCGTCAATCATTGAACGCAGGGAAGGCGCAGAAAGCTTTGGGATTGTTGGCAGCTCAAAAAGTTTAGATATTGTATTAAAAATATCAAACATTTATTATCATAAACTTTTTTGAGACTTGCCAACGATTTCGGATAATTTTCATCCGACATCTGGAACGCTTTAACTGTTCCCAGAGCCTCTCCAGATAGACAATTTACCAAATGGTTAAACTTTTCAATATCTGGGATATTTGGATCGTTATGAACCAAGCTCTCGAACAAACTCATAAAATTTTTGAACTCTGAATATTCTCCCTTGAATTTCGTCAAATTCATTTTAGGGAGCTTTGAGCTGTGAGAAGCTACAAAAGATGTTTCGGCAAATGAAGTTTTATTTTTTGCTAAAATTGACTTTATTATGGACTTCGTTTCAACGATTATGTCCTCTAACTCCCCTCGGGCCATGTCGTCCTCATCAATTTCTTCAATCTTTGATTGGCATTTCATTAATTTTTCACTATGTGAATTTAATATATCGAGACGACATTCCAATTCTATTGGATCTAAAGACATAGTCTTTTCGAGAAGGCCCGTTTTAATGCGCAAAATACTACTTTTCGCAACCGTTCTTTAACGTCTCAACGATTTTAAGTCCGTCAACTCCTTACTTGGAGACAGGTTTGCGAGAGTTGGCTTTGGCTTGCTCATTTTGCTTGTTTAAATAAATTTTCCGAAAAAGACTATAACGGTTGGCAACAGATATACTGAGAATCGATAACGAAAACGAAAGATAAATGTTGATTCCCAAATATACGAAAGCCAAACTAATAGCAATAAAAGTTGGCAACAAATATATTTGGAATCGGTGACGAAAACGAGAAAAAAAACAAGTAAGGAAGGGCTAAGTTCGGGTGTCACCGAACATTTTATACTCTCGCATGATAAAGTGATAATCGAGATTTCATTATCCGTCATTTACATATTTTTCTATTTTGGTTCCTAATGTATATATTGTACTATACAGAGAAGGCATCAGATAGAATTCAAAATAGCGTTATATTGGAAGAAGGCGTGTTTGTGAACCGATTTCCTCCATATTTCGTACATGTCATCAGGGTGTTAAAAAAGTATTATATACCGAATTTCATTGAAATCGGTCGAGTAGTTCCTGAGATACAGTTTTTGGTCCATAAGTGGGCGACGCCACGCCCATTTTCAATTTTTAAAAGAAGCCTGAGTGCAGCTTCCTTTTGCCATTTCTTCGGTAAAATTTAGTGTTTCTAAGGTTTTTTGTTAGTCGGTTAACGCACTTTTAGTGACTTTCAACATAACCTTTGTATGGGAGGTGGGCGTGGTTATTATCCGATTTCTTCCATTTTTGAACTGTATATGGAAATGCCTGAAAGAAACAACCCTATAGAGTTTGGTTGACATAGCTATAGTAGTTTCCGAGATATATACAAAAAACTTAGTAGGGGGCGGGGCCACGCCCACTTTCCAAAAAAAATTACGTCCAAATATGCCCCTCCCTAATGCGATCCTTTGTACCAAATTTCACTTTAATACCTTTATTTATGGCTTAGTTATGACACTTTATAGGTTTTCGGTTTCCGCCATTTTGTGGGCGTGGCAGTGGGCCGATTTTGCCCATCTTCGAACTTAACCTTCCTATGGAGCCAAGAAATACGTGTACCAAGTTTCATCACGATATCTCAATTTTTACTCAAGTTACAGCTTGCACGGACGGACGGACAGACGGACGGACGGACAGACAGACATCCGGATTTCAACTCTACTCGTCACCCTGATCACTTTGGTATATATAACCCTATATCTGACTCTTTTAGTTTTAGGACTTACAAACAACCGTTATGTGAACAAAACTATAATACTCTCTTTAGCAACTTTGTTGCGAGAGTATAATAATATCGATTCTCAAGTATACGAAAGCCAAACCGATAAATGCGCAAAATGAGCAATAGCACAAAAAAAGTAATTTAATCGGAAAATGTCCGAACGGAAATCGACAAAAATTGCGAAAAAACGACCGATAATTGCAAACGCGTTTCGAAAAAAATTGCGAAAAATGTGATAATTTAATTTGCAATTAATAATTTTTTCAACCTTTATTTTAAACAAGTAAGGAAGGGCTAAGTTCGGGTGTCACCGAACATTTTATACTCTCGCATGATAAAGTGATAATCGAGATTTCATTATCCGTCATTTACATATTTGTTTATTTTGGTTCATAATGTATATATTGTATTATACAGAGAAGGAATCAGATGGAATTCAAAATAGCGTTATATCGGAAGAAGGCGTGGTTGTGAACCGATTTCGCCCATATTTCGTACATATCATCAGGGTGTTAAGAAAATATTATATACCAAATTTCATTGAGATCGGTCGAGTACTTCCTGAGATATGGTTTTTGGTCCATAAGTGGGCGACGCCACGCCCATTTTCAATTTTTAAAAAAAGCCTGGGTGCAGCTTCCTTCTGATATTTTTTTCGTAAAATTTAGTGTTTCTGACGTTTTTTGTTAGTCGGTTAACGCACTTTTAGTGATTTTCAACATAACCTTTGTATGGGAGGTGGGCGTGGATTTTATCCGATTTCTGCCATTTTTGAACTGTATATGGAAATACCTGAAGGAAACGACTCTGTAGAGTTTGGTTGACAGAGCTATAGTAGTTTCCGAGATATGTACAAAAAACTTATTAGGGGGCGGGGCCACGCCCACTTTTCCAAAAAAATTAAATTAAAATATGCCCCTCCCTAATGCGATGGTTTATGCCAAATTTCACTTTAATATCTTTATTTATGGCTTAGTTATGACACTTTATAAGTTTTCGGTTTCCGCCATTTTGTGGGCGTGGCAGTGGGCCGATTTTGCCCATCTTCGAACTTAACCTTCTTATGGAGTCAAGAAATACGTGTACCAAGTTTCATCATGATATCTCAATTTTTACTCAAGTTACAGCTTGCACGGACGGACGGACGGACAGACGGACGGACGGACGGACAGACGGACGGACAGACAGACATCCGGATTTCAACTCTACTCGTCACCCTGATCACTTTGGTATATATAACCCTATATCTGACTCTTTTAGTTTTAGGACTTACAAACAACCGTTATGTGAACAAAACTATAATACTCTCTTTAGCAACTTTGTTGCGAGAGTATAAAAATAAAGGGCTACCGCAAATCCCAAAATCCCTTATTCACTTGCGTACGCATATACATATATGTGCGTATGCTTATTATATTTAATAATGTATATGTTTATTTATATACGTTATTATAGATATGAATGTATATATGTATATGTATATGTATTTATAGAACGTCAATATAATTGAAAGTGAAAAAAGGGAGAGCCAAAACTGAAAGTGTGCACTTGTCTTTATTTCAATTTTATTTTTATGTGTTTTCGTTTTATTTTTTGTTTGCACTGCTTTCAATAATTCGCACTCGTTACCTGGTGCGTCGGCTGTTTGCCGGCGCTTACGTTCCTTTGGCACAGGATGCAGCGGCAGCTCGTTCCCACGACGGCAGCGGATTGATGGCAGCAGTGTTGATGGCAGCAGCGTTGATGGCAGCGGCGTTGATGGCAGCGGCGTTGATGGCAGCGGCGTTGATGGCAGCGGCGATGATTGCAGCAGTGTTGATGGCAGCAGCGCTTTCAGCAGCGGCGGTATGGCAACAACGGGTGCTTATACCGGCACTTTTGGCGGTACTTTTAAAGCGGCACTTGGAACAGTTTTTTTTTTTTTTTTTCTTTAACGGGTTTACCACGGGCTTTTTTTTAAAACTGTTTTTTTTTTTTTTTTAACGTTTAGGACGGTCCTTTCGCTAATCGCCTGGTTGAACACTTTGGTACGATTTTTTGTTGAATTCACTGTACCCCATTTTCTTGTGCGCTTTTTCACACCTTTTATTTATTTCACTCTTTTGTATGTTTGTCACTTGCACATATGCAAGTAACATATATACATATAATATGTTTATTTGTTGCATTATTTTACCGCTATATGTTCTCTCCCGGGAATTTGACTCACTGTCTTAAGGTAAACTTAATTCAGTCTGATGTCAACAGTCAAGCTACGAGTATCATTCTAATAATAAATAAATATTTGTTAAATTAAACTCAAATAATTGTGTTTAATGTTACTGGCGCAGTCGGTAGGATCAGTGAAAATGATCCTTTAAAAGAATCTACTTAAGTTTTTTGAGATCGTACAAAATTTAAAAATTTTTTAAATAAGAAGTGAAAACACATATTGTTCCATTTTATACTTGGAAGCTGTGACTACATTAGCTGTAACCTTCAATGACCTTTGAGGAAAGAAGCCTAGGAATTAACCTCTACGTGACCTTCGCCTGAAGTTCTCACTAGTCGGTAAATATATGAGTGATAGCGTAATTGACGATCTTTGTGAGCTGTTGTTGTGCGTGAGCATTGTACAAACCACTTCGCCATCAAGAGAAGAAGAAAGAGAAATAGTGCCAATAGCTGAATCTGCAGAGCAACTAATAAACCCACTAAAAACTATAACAATGACGGAAGCGAAGGAGAGAAGAGAACGAACAGTGCAAAGCATAAAACTGATTGCTCCATTTGACGGCAACAAAAATTACCTGGCCTTATATATTGACAGTTTAAATGCTGTAATGCCAGCGTCATCATCTCTTACACAAGAGGAAAAACCTTTTTATTTTCAATGCGTTGTTAGTACCCTTCGTGGGCTGGCGTTAGATGTAGTGAGAAGAGAGCAACCTGAGAGTTGGGAAATATTGAGATGCCTGTTAATTGATGAATTTGCAGATCCGACACCTATTACTACTATGATATTATTAGTAAGTAATTTAAAATACAGAGGTAGTGTTAAGCAACTATGTGAAGAAATAAATGCAGAAGTATGTAAGATTAAGGATAGTATTAAGTTAAAAGAATCAGACATTTCGACTATTAACTTTCTTAATGTTGAATTACAACGTATAAGTCTAAAAACTCTTAAGAGAGAATTACCGATCCATTTAGTAGCATTAGTTAATGCCAATTTGGTTACAGACGTGAAATCCGCTATTAGAATACTAAAAGAAAACGATGCTTACGATAATATTGTAGTAGAGAAGAATATTAAAAGTAAACACAATGTAACACAAACAAAACAACAATTTAACAATTACGGAAATAGTAATTACTCTGCTAATGCGCAACAATATCTTCCTTACAATAATAGTTTTACTAATTTCCAACAACAAATTCCTATTTTCAATACTCCCTTTAATAATAACCCACAAAATCAAAACCATAACACACAATATAATGACAATTTTGGTAATACTCTTCAAAATCCAAGTAATAATACAAGAATGCAGTCACGGCCAATATATACTGGAGGAAATAGTTCAAATCAGTCTAGGATTCGACGTTACGGAATTCCTGAACCAATGCAGCAGGATATCGAGAATTTTCGGCTAGTAGCCTCGGATACTTACCAAAAGTAGAATTGATAATTGAAAATCGATCATTTACATTTCTGGTGGATACAGGATCATCAGTAAGTCTAATTAGATCTAATGTTCTTAATACGCAAATTTTTAATACAAAGTCAATCACCTTAACAACAGTTACAGGAAAAGTAACGTTAAATAAAATTCAAAAGGTGTATACAAGTAATAAAAATGTAAATGCTGAATTGATATTCTACGTATACGATTTTTCTACAAAATACGATGGTTTATTAGGCTATGATATCCTTCGGCAACTTAATGCTAAAATTGATATTGCTAATAAAAACTTAATTTTAAATGATATTATTTATAAATTTGCAAATAATATCGATTCAAAAACATACGGATTTTATGAAAATTTAAATATGACCAGTGACTCGAAAGACCCACAATTTAGGCTCGAGCATCTCAACAAAGAAGAGATTTTGAATATAAAAAAACTGTTATGTAAATACAAACACATATTCTATAGAGAAGGTGATACATTAACATTCACTAATAAAATTAGACATAAAATCAAGACAATACACGAAGACCCCATATACGTCAGATCCTATAGATATCCTCAAGTACATAACTTTGAAGTTGAGAAACAAATTAAAGAAATGCTGGCTGAAGGTATAATTTGTCACAGCAAATCGCCATATTCTGCACCAATCTGGATTGTACCTAAGAAACCGGATGCTTCTAATATACAAAAATGGCGAATTGTAGTAGATTATCGTAAATTAAACGATATTACTGTAAGTGACAAGTATCCTATACCTATTATGGATGAAATATTGGATAAACTTGGGAAATGCATGTATTTTAGTACTATTGACTTAACAAAGGGATTCCATCAAATTGAAATGGATACAGGGGATAGAATGAAAACAGCATTTTCTACACCGAATGGACATTTTGAGTTTTTACGTATGCCGTTTGGTCTTAAGAATGCGCCATCGACATTCCAAAGACTGATGAATACAGTCTTAGATGGTTTGATCGGTAAAGTTTGTATGGTGTACTTGGATGATATAATTGTCTTTAGTACTTCACTTCAAGAACACATGGATGCTCTTGAAAAAGTATTTTACAAGCTTAATGAAGCAAATTTAAAAATCCACATTGAAAAAACGGAATTTTTAAAGAAAGAAACCGAATTTCTCGGCCATATTGTAACCCCAGAGGGAATCAAGCCCAACCCTAATAAAATAGATTCCATACTAAAATATCCATTGCCAAAAACTGAAAAAGAGATAAAACAATTTCTGGGATTAGTTGGCTTTTATCGAAAATTTATTAGGGATTTTTCTAAAATTTCTAAACCTTTAACTCAGTGCTTAAAAAAAGGAAATAAAGTCGTAATTAATGGAGAATATATAAACGCAGTAGATACACTGAAGCTTCTTATAACAAAAGGACCAATTCTAGCATACCCGGACTATGAAAGAAAGTTTACTCTAACCACCGACGCATCAAATGTAGCTCTTGGAGCCGTTTTGAGTCAAGAAGGTCATCCTGTTTGCTTTGCAAGCCGTACTCTTAATGAACATGAGTTACATTATTCCACAACGGAAAAAGAGTTGCTGGCTATTGTTTGGGCAACAAAATATTTCCGCCCTTATTTATATGGTAGAAAATTTATCGTAAATAGTGACCATAGACCTCTCCAATGGCTCCACAATTTGAAGGAACCAAACGCTAAGCTGCAAAGGTGGAAGTGGAAACTTAATGATTTCGATTTTGATGTCAAATATATTCCAGGAAAAGAAAACCATGTAGCAGATGCTTTATCACGTATTAAACTTAAAGATTGTTATTTTGGTGATACTTCATCTAATATTGCTACTATTCATTCCGCAACAGAAGATCCTGAATCTTATATTCCTATTTCAGAAAGACCATTGAATATATTTAAACGACAACTGAGATTGATAAAAAGCAATAGAGATAGTTTGCGAACTGAAAATATTTTTAGAAACAGTATTACAACAATTAAATACATTGACTTAACTAGCGATCGAATAAAAAATATAATAGAGAATTTTTTAATTGGTAAAAAGACTACAATATTCATACCTAATGACGCAGATTTTGTAAAATTTCAAGATATTTTTAAAACTCTAATCAACAATTCAAGACACAAAATATTAAGAGCAACTAAAGAGCTCGAAAATGTTAGAGATTATGCGGAATTTAAAACTAAAATTCTTGAAATTCATCTAGAAGGCCTTCATCAAGGCATAGAAAAGATTGCTAATCGTTTTAAACATAAATATTATTATCCGAACTATTTAAAAGAAATTAGTAAAATTATTAACGAATGTGAATTATGCAATAGGTGTAAATATGATCACATTACCCACAAATTGCCTTTTAAAATCACACCCCCTGCTTACGAAATCAGAGAAAAATTTGTAATTGATTTTTGGGAATGGGAGAAAAGACATTACCTTACCTGTATTGATCTGTTTTCTAAATTTGCAGCTGCTGAAGAAGAACTCTTTTTACATACAACCATAATATAATACATTCTACAACCGGTGAAATCCCATATAACATTTTCTTCAATCACCTAGCACCGAAATTTAATGCTCAACTTATAAAAGAAAATCGAATAAATAATGCTAATAAGACACGAACAGAAAACCCTATAGACACTAATTTAATCAACGCTGAAAATTCAAGAAAACGTCTGGAAAAAACACATAATCCGTTTAGAAAAGTAGAGCTAGTCAAAGCCGAAGACGATAATGAACATTTTGTGATTAAATATAAGAATCGTAAAGTAAGAAAATATAAAACCCAATTTAAACGAAAAAAAAATGCCAAGAGAATTAAAGTACCAAAAAACAATAATTAGTTTGCTGTACAAAAACTATAAAAATAAATTGTTATTAAATTTACATTCAATCATATGATATTGTTAACAATGTTGTACAGAACTACTCAAATCGTTAATTATAATTTTATATCTATTGTTTTTAAGATACAATGAAGTTATGAAGCATTAATGTTAAAATAGCAATTTTTATACTCTCGCAACAAAGTTGCTAAAGAGAGTATTATAGTTTTGTTCACATAACGGTTGTTTGTAAGTCCTAAAACTAAAAGAGTCAGATATAGGGTTATGTATACCAAAGTGATCAGGGTGACGAGTAGATTTGAAATCCGGATGTCTGTCTGTCCGTCCGTCCGTCTGTCCGTCCGTCTGTCCGTGCAAGCTGTAACTTGAGTAAAAATTGAGATATCATGATGAAACTTGGTACACGTATTTCTTGGCTCCATAAGAAGGTTAAGTTCGAAGATGTGCAAAATCGGCCCACTGCCACGCCCACAAAATGGCGGAAACCGAAATCCTATAAAGTGTCATAACTAAGCCATAAATAACAAGTAAGGAAGGGCTAAGTTCGGGTGTCACCGAACATTTTATACTCTCGCATGATAAAGTGATAATCGAGATTTCATTATCCGTCATTTACATATTTTTTTAAACGTGATACCTCAGCTCAAATACCGTATTTGTGTAAAGTTTTATTCCGCTATCATCATTGGTTCCTAATGTATATATTATACAGAGAAGACATCAGATGGAATTCAAAATAGCGTTATATTGGAAGAAGGCGTGGTTGTGAACCGATTGCACCCATATTTCGTACATATCATCAGGGTGCTAAGAAAATATTATGTACCGAATTTCATTGAAATCGGTAGAGTAGTTCCTAAGTTATGGTTTTTGGTCCATAAATGGGCGACGCCACGCCCATTTTCAATTTTTAAAAAAAAAGCCTGGGTGCAGCTTCCTTCTGCCAATTCTTCCGTAAAATTTTGTGTTTCTGACGTTTTTTGTTAGTCGGTTAACGCACTTTTAGTGATTTTCAACATAACCTTTGTATGGGAGGTGGGCGTGGTTATTTTCCGATTTCTTCCATTTTTGAACTGTATATGGAAATACTTAAAGAAAACGATTCTGTAGAGTTTGGTTGACATAGCTATAGTAGTTTCCGAGATATATACAAAAAACTTAGTAGGGGGCGGGGCCACGCCCACTTTCCAAAAAAATTACGTCCAAATATGCCCCTCCCTAATGCGATCCTTTGTGCCAAATTTCACTTTAATACCTTTATTTATGGCTTAGTTATGACACTTTATAGGTTTTCGGTTTCCGCCATTTTGTGGGCGTGGCAGTGGGCCGATTTTGCCCATCTTCGAACTTAACCTTCCTATGGAGCCAAGAAATACGTGTACCAAGTTTCATCACGATATCTCAATTTTTACTCAAGTTACAGCTTGCACGGACGGACGGACAGACGGACGGACAGACAGACATCCGGATTTCAACTCTACTCGTCACCCTGATCACTTTGGTATATATAACCCTATATCTGACTCTTTTAGTTTTAGGACTTACAAACAACCGTTATGTGAACAAAACTATAATACTCTCTTTAGCAACTTTGTTGCGAGAGTATAATAATATCGATTCTCAAGTATACGAAAGCCAAACCGATAAATGCGCAAAATGAGCAATAGCACAAAAAAAGTAATTTAATCGGAAAATGTCTGAACGGAAATCGACAAAAATTGCGAAAAAACGACCGATAATTGCAAACGCGTTTCGAAAAAAATTGCGAAAATGTGATAATTTAATTTGCAATTAATAATTTTTTCAACCTTTATTTTAAACAAGTAAGGAAGGGCTAAGTTCGGGTGTCACCGAACATTTTATACTCTCGCATGATAAAGTGATAATCGAGATTTCATTATCCGTCGTTTACATATTAGTTTATTTTGGTTCATAATGTATATATCGTATTATACAGAGAAGGAATCAGATGGAATTCAAAATAGCGTTATATCGGAAGAAGGCGTGGTTGTGAACCGATTTCGCCCATATTTCGTACATATCATCAGGGTGTTAAGAAAATATTATATACCAAATTTCATTGAGATCGGTCGAGTACTTCCTGAGATATGGTTTTTGGTCCATAAGTGGGCGACGCCACGCCCATTTTCAATTTTTAAAAAAAGCCTGGGTGCAGCTTCCTTCTGATATTTTTTTCGTAAAATTTAGTGTTTCTGACGTTTTTTGTTAGTCGGTTAACGCACTTTTAGTGATTTTCAACATAACCTTTGTATGGGAGGTGGGCGTGGATTTTATCCGATTTCTTCCATTTTTGAACTGTATATGGAAATACCTGAAGGAAACGACTCTGTAGAGTTTGGTTGACATAGCTATAGTAGTTTCCGAGATATGTACAAAAAACTTAGTAGGGGGCGGGGCCACGCCCACTTTTCCAAAAAAATTAAATTAAAATATGCCCCTCCCTAATGCGATGGTTTGCGCCAAATTTCACTTTAATATCTTTATTTATGGCTTAGTTATGACACTTTATAGGTTTTCGGTTTCCGCCATTTTGTGGGCGTGGCAGTGGGCCGATTTTGCCCATCTTCGAACTTAACCTTCTTATGGAGTCAAGAAATACGTGTACCAAGTTTCATCATGATATCTCAATTTTTACTCAAGTTACAGCTTGCACGGACGGACGGACGGACAGACGGACGGACAGACGGACGGACAGACAGACATCCGGATTTCAACTCTACTCGTCACCCTGATCACTTTGGTATATATAACCCTATATCTGACTCTTTTAGTTTTAGGACTTACAAACAACCGTTATGTGAACAAAACTATAATACTCTCTTTAGCAACTTTGTTGCGAGAGTATAAAAATAAAGGGCTACCGCAAATCCCAAAATCCCTTATTCACTTGCGTACGCATATACATATATGTGCGTATGCTTATTATATTTAATAATGTATATGTTTATTTATATACGTTATTATAGATATGAATGTATATATGTATATGTATATGTATTTATAGAACGTCAATATAATTGAAAGTGAAATAAGGGATAGCCAAAACTGAAATTGTGCTCTTGTCTTTATTTCAATTTTATTTTTATGTGTTTTCGTTTTATTTTTTGTTTGCACTGCTTTCAATAATTCGCACTCGTTACCTGGTGCGTCGGCTGTTTGCCGGCGCTTACGTTCCTTTGGCACAGGATGCAGCGGCAGCTCGTTCCCACGACGGCAGCGGATTGATGGCAGCAGTGTTGATGGCAGCAGCGTTGATGGCAGCGGCGTTGATGGCAGCGGCGTTGATGGCAGCGGCGTTGATGGCAGCGGCGATGATTGCAGCAGTGTTGATGGCAGCAGCGCTTTCAGCAGCGGCGGTATGGCAACAACGGGTGCTTATACCGGCACTTTTGGCGGTACTTTTAAAGCGGCACTTGGAACAGTTTTTTTTTTTTTTTTTCTTTAACGGGTTTACCACGGGCTTTTTTTTTAAAACTGTTTTTTTTTTTTTAACGTTTGTTAAATTAAACTCAAATAATTGTGTTTAATGTTACTGGCGCAGTCGGTAGGATCAGTGAAAATGATCCTTTAAAAGAATCTACTTAAGTTTTTTGAGATCGTACAAAATTTAAAAATTTTTTAAATAAGAAGTGAAAACACATATTGTTCCATTTTATACCTGGAAGCTGTGACTACATTAGCTGTAACCTTCAATGACCTTTGAGGAAAGAAGCCTAGGAATTAACCTCTACGTGACCTTCGCCTGAAGTTCTCACTAGTCGGTAAATATATGAGTGATAGCGTAATTGACGATCTTTGTGAGCTGTTGTTGTGCGTGAGCATTGTACAAACCACTTCGCCATCAAGAGAAGAAGAAAGAGAAATAGTGCCAATAGCTGAATCTGCAGAGCAACTAATAAACCCACTAACAACTATAACAATGACGGAAGCGAAGGAGAGAAGAGAACGAACAGTGCAAAGCATAAAACTGATTGCTCCATTTGACGGCAACAAAAATTACCTGGCTTTATATATTGACAGTTTAAATGCTGTAATGCCAGCGTCATCATCTCTTACACAAGAGGAAAAACCTTTTTATTTTCAATGCGTTGTTAGTACCCTTCGTGGGCTGGCGTTAGATGTAGTGAGAAGAGAGCAACCTGAGAGTTGGGAAATATTGAGATGCCTGTTAATTGATGAATTTGCAGATCCGACACCTATTACTACTATGATATTATTAGTAAGTAATTTAAAATACAGAGGTAGTGTTAAGCAACTATGTGAAGAAATAAATGCAGAAGTATGTAAGATTAAGGATAGTATTAAGTTAAAAGAATCAGACATTTCGACTATTAACTTTCTTAATGTTGAATTACAACGTATAAGTCTAAAAACTCTTAAGAGAGAATTACCGATCCATTTAGTAGCATTAGTTAATGCCAATTTGGTTACAGACGTGAAATCCGCTATTAGAATACTAAAAGAAAACGATGCTTACGATAATATTGTAGTAGAGAAGAATATTAAAAGTAAACACAATGTAACACAAACAAAACAACAATTTAACAATTACGGAAATAGTAATTACTCTGCTAATGCGCAACAATATCTTCCTTACAATAATAGTTTTACTAATTTCCAACAACAAATTCCTATTTTCAATACTCCCTTTAATAATAACCCACAAAATCAAAACCATAACACACAATATAATGACAATTTTGGTAATACTCTTCAAAATCCAAGTAATAATACAAGAATGCAGTCACGGCCAATATATACTGGAGGAAATAGTTCAAATCAGTCTAGGATTCGACGTTACGGAATTCCTGAACCAATGCAGCAGGATATCGAGAATTTTCGGCTAGTAGCCTCGGATACTTACCAAAAGTAGAATTGATAATTGAAAATCGATCATTTACATTTCTGGTGGATACAGGATCATCAGTAAGTCTAATTAGATCTAATGTTCTTAATACGCAAATTTTTAATACAAAGTCAATCACCTTAACAACAGTTACAGGAAAAGTAACGTTAAATAAAATTCAAAAGGTGTATACAAGTAATAAAAATGTAAATGCTGAATTGATATTCTACGTATACGATTTTTCTACAAAATACGATGGTTTATTAGGCTATGATATCCTTCGGCAACTTAATGCTAAAATTGATATTGCTAATAAAAACTTAATTTTAAATGATATTATTTATAAATTTGCAAATAATACCGATTCAAAAACATACGGATTTTATGAAAATTTAAATATGACCAGTGACTCGAAAGACTCACAATTTAGGCTCGAGCATCTCAACAAAGAAGAGATTTTGAATATAAAAAAACTGTTATGTAAATACAAACACATATTCTATAGAGAAGGTGATACATTAACATTCACTAATAAAATTAGACATAAAATCAAGACAATACACGAAGACCCCATATACGTCAGATCCTATAGATATCCTCAAGTACATAACTTTGAAGTTGAGAAACAAATTAAAGAAATGCTGGCTGAAGGTATAATTTGTCACAGCAAATCGCCATATTCTGCACCAATCTGGATTGTACCTAAGAAACCGGATGCTTCTAATATACAAAAATGGCGAATTGTAGTAGATTATCGTAAATTAAACGATATTACTGTAAGTGACAAGTATCCTATACCTATTATGGATGAAATATTGGATAAACTTGGGAAATGCATGTATTTTAGTACTATTGACTTAACAAAGGGATTCCATCAAATTGAAATGGATACAGGGGATAGAATGAAAACAGCATTTTCTACACCGAATGGACATTTTGAGTTTTTACGTATGCCGTTTGGTCTTAAGAATGCGCCATCGACATTCCAAAGACTGATGAATACAGTCTTAGATGGTTTGATCGGTAAAGTTTGTATGGTGTACTTGGATGATAATAATTGTCTTTAGTACTTCACTTCAAGAACACATGGATGCTCTTGAAAAAGTATTTTACAAGCTTAATGAAGCAAATTTAAAAATCCACATTGAAAAAACGGAATTTTTAAAGAAAGAAACCGAATTTCTCGGCCATATTGTAACCCCAGAGGGAATCAAGCCCAACCCTAATAAAATAGATTCCATACTAAAATATCCATTGCCAAAAACTGAAAAAGAAATTAAACAATTTCTGGGATTAGTTGGCTTTTATCGAAAATTTATTAGGGATTTTTCTAAAATTTCTAAACCTTTAACTCAGTGCTTAAAAAAAGGAAATAAAGTCGTAATTAATGGAGAATATATAAACGCAGTAGATACACTGAAGCTTCTTATAACAAAAGGACCAATTCTAGCATACCCGGACTATGAAAGAAAGTTTACTCTAACCACCGACGCATCAAATGTAGCTCTTGGAGCCGTTTTGAGTCAAGAAGGTCATCCTGTTTGCTTTGCAAGCCATACTCTTAATGAACATGAGTTACATTATTCCACAACGGAAAAAGAGTTGCTGGCTATTGTTTGGGCAACAAAATATTTCCGCCCTTATTTATATGGTAGAAAATTTATCGTAAATAGTGACCATAGACCTCTCCAATGGCTCCACAATTTGAAGGAACCAAACGCTAAGCTGCAAAGGTGGAAGTGGAAACTTAATGATTTCGATTTTGATGTCAAATATATTCCAGGAAAAGAAAACCATGTAGCAGATGCTTTATCACGTATTAAACTTAAAGATTGTTATTTTGGTGATACTTCATCTAATATTGCTACTATTCATTCCGCAACAGAAGATCCTGAATCTTATATTCCTATTTCAGAAAGACCATTGAATATATTTAAACGACAACTGAGATTGATAAAAAGCAATAGAGATAGTTTGCGAACTGAAAATATTTTTAGAAACAGTATTACAACAATTAAATACATTGACTTAACTAGCGATCGAATAAAAAATATAATAGAGAATTTTTTAATTGGTAAAAAGACTACAATATTCATACCTAATGACGCAGATTTTGTAAAATTTCAAGATATTTTTAAAACTCTAATCAACAATTCAAGACACAAAATATTAAGAGCAACTAAAGAGCTCGAAAATGTTAGAGATTATGCGGAATTTAAAACTAAAATTCTTGAAATTCATCTAGAAGGCCTTCATCAAGGCATAGAAAAGATTGCTAATCGTTTTAAACATAAATATTATTATCCGAACTATTTAAAAGAAATTAGTAAAATTATTAACGAATGTGAATTATGCAATAGGTGTAAATATGATCACATTACCCACAAATTGCCTTTTAAAATCACACCCCCTGCTTACGAAATCAGAGAAAAATTTGTAATTGATTTTTGGGAATGGGAGAAAAGACATTACCTTACCTGTATTGATCTGTTTTCTAAATTTGCAGCTGCTGAAGAAGAACTCTTTTTACATACAACCATAATATAATACATTCTACAACCGGTGAAATCCCATATAACATTTTCTTCAATCACCTAGCACCGAAATTTAATGCTCAACTTATAAAAGAAAATCGAATAAATAATGCTAATAAGACACGAACAGAAAACCCTATAGACACTAATTTAATCAACGCTGAAAATTCAAGAAAACGTCTGGAAAAAACACATAATCCGTTTGGAAAAGTAGAGCTAGTCAAGGCCGAAGACGATAATGAACATTTTGTGATTAAATATAAGAATCGTAAAGTAAGAAAATATAAAACCCAATTTAAACGAAAAAAAAATGCCAAGAGAATTAAAGTACCAAAAAACAATAATTAGTTTGCTGTACAAAAACTATAAAAATAAATTGTTATTAAATTTACATTCAATCATATGATATTGTTAACAATGTTGTACAGAACTACTCAAATCGTTAATTATAACTTTATATCTATTGTTTTTAAGATACAATGAAGTTATGAAGCATTAATGTTAAAATAGCAATTTTTATACTCTCGCAACAAAGTTGCTAAAGAGAGTATTATAGTTTTGTTCACATAACGGTTGTTTGTAAGTCCTAAAACTAAAAGAGTCAGATATAGGGTTATGTATACCAAAGTGATCAGGGTGACGAGTAGATTTGAAATCCGTCCGTCTGTCCGTCCGTCCGTCTGTCCGTCCGTCTGTCCGTGCAAGCTGTAACTTGAGTAAAAATTGAGATATCATGATGAAACTTGGTACACGTATTTCTTGGCTCCATAAGAAGGTTAAGTTCGAAGATGTGCAAAATCGGCCCACTGCCACGCCCACAAAATGGCGGAAACCGAAATCCTATAAAGTGTCATAACTAAGCCATAAATAACAAGTAAGGAAGGGCTAAGTTCGGGTGTCACCGAACATTTTATACTCTCGCATGATAAAGTGATAATCGAGATTTCATTATCCGTCATTTACATATTTTTTTAAACGTGATACCTCAGCTCAAATACCGTATTTGTGTAAAGTTTTATTCCGCTATCATCATTGGTTCCTAATGTATATATTATACAGAGAAGACATCAGATGGAATTCAAAATAGCGTTATATTGGAAGAAGGCGTGGTTGTGAACCGATTGCACCCATATTTCGTACATATCATCAGGGTGCTAAGAAAATATTATGTACCGAATTTCATTGAAATCGGTAGAGTAGTTCCTAAGTTATGGTTTTTGGTCCATAAATGGGCGACGCCACGCCCATTTTCAATTTTTAAAAAAAAGCCTGGGTGCAGCTTCCTTCTGCCAATTCTTCCGTAAAATTTTGTGTTTCTGACGTTTTTTGTTAGTCGGTTAACGCACTTTTAGTGATTTTCAACATAACCTTTGTATGGGAGGTGGGCGTGGTTATTTTCCGATTTCTTCCATTTTTGAACTGTATATGGAAATACTTAAAGAAAACGATTCTGTAGAGCTTGGTTGACATAGCTATAGTAGTTTCCGAGATATATACAAAAAACTTAGTAGGGGGCGGGGCCACGCCCACTTTTCCAAAAAAATTACGTCCAAATATGCCCCTCCCTAATGCGATCCTTTGTGCCAAATTTCACTTTAATATCTTTATTTATGGCTTAGTTATGACACTTTATAGGTTTTCGGTTTCCGCCATTTTGTGGGCGTGGCAGTGGTCCGATTTTGCCCATCTTCGAACTTAACCTTCTTATGGAGCCAAGAAATACGTGTACCAAGTTTCATCACGATATCTCAATTTTTACTCAAGTTACAGCTTGCACGGACGGACGGACGGACAGACGGACGGACGGACAGACAGACATCCGGATTTCAACTCTACTCGTCATCCTGATCACTTTGGTATATATAACCCTATATCTGACTCCTTTAGTTTTAGGACTTACAAACAACCGTTATGTGAACAAAACTATAATACTCTCTTTAGCAACTTTGTTGCGAGAGTATAAAGATATTAAAGTGAAATTTGGCACAAAGGATCGTATTAGGGAGGAGCATACTTGGACGTAATTTTTTTGGAAAAGTGGGCGTGGCCCCGCCCCCTATTAAGTTTTTTGTACATATCTCGGAAACTACTATAGCTATGTCAACCAAACTCTACAGAGTCGTTTTCTTCAGACATTTCCACATACAGTTCAAAAATGGAAGAAATCGGATAATAACCACGCCCACCTCCCTTATAAAGGTTATGTTGAAAATCACTAAAAGTGCGTTAACCGACTAACAAAAAACGTCAGAAACACAAAATTTTACGGAAGAAATGGCAGAAGGAAGCTGCACCCAGGATTTTTTTAAAAATTGAAAATGGGCGTGGCGTCGCCCACTTATGGACCAAAAAGCATATCTCAGGAACCGCTCGACCGATTTCAATGAAATTCGGTATATAATATTTTCTTAACACCCTGATGACATGTACGAAATATGGGTGAAATCGGTTCACAACCACGCCTTCTTCCAATATAACGCTATTTTGAATTCCATCTGATGTCTTCTCTGTATAATATATACATTAGGAACCAATGATGATAGCGGAATAAAACTTTACACAAATACGGTATTTGAGCTGAGGTATCACGTTTAAAAAAATATGTAAATGACGGATAATGAAATCTCGATTATCACTTTATCATGCGAGAGTATAAAATGTTCGGTGACACCCGAACTTAACCCTTTCTTACTTGTTTTATTGTAAGTTTGTCGTTTAAGTCTTTTTTTTTAATTGAAACTGTACAAATTTTTTTTATTGTAATTTAATTTAAGCAACAGTTGTAGCATATAAGCTAACGCAATAAGGATATTGCTGTTTCTTGTGGTGGGAGGAGTAACATATATACATATAATATGTTTATTTGTTGCATTATTTTACCGCTATATGTTCTCTCCCGGGAATTTGACTCACTGTCTTAAGGTAAACTTAATTCAGTCTGATGTCAACAGTCAAGCTACGAGTATCATTCTAATAATAAATAAATATTTGTTAAATTAAACTCAAATAATTGTGTTTAATGTTACTTGCACCTCTTGTTTTTTGTTAATTGTAGGTTAAAAAATGCAGAGTTTGGTAAGTATTTATTATGTACTATTATTTTCACTTATTATTTCTTTCTTTTCTTCGTTTTTTTTTTGCTTTTTAGGTATCACTGCACCACACTATGTATTCTTTTTTTTTTTCTTTATTTATGTAGGTATCACTATCACACTACTTGTTATTTTCTAAATCTTTTGGTCACTTTGCGCACTGTATTTTTTTTTTGTTGTTTCGTATTTGTTCACTGCACTTCTGGCACTCCACTTTTGCATATACATATGTGTATGCAGATATGTAAATGTATTTTGTATGAATTTTTTGTAACTTTGTTTTATGTTTCTTTTATGTGTTTAATTTTGATTTGTTTTCACTACACAAGACCGAAAACCGAAAAGTATTGTCCAGGCAATTGGTACCGAAAATGATATCGAACACAGGTATGTTTTAGTTATTTTAGTTTTTAATTGTATATTTTATTTTTAATTTTAAATACACGCACAAGTCCCTGCTCAGCCGCCATGAAAAATCTTAAGCGTTTTTAAGACACGAAAAGTACTTGAAATTGGGATGCGCGATTATAAATTAAAAGAAATGCACCAATTGCCTGCCTCGATAGCGTAAAGTTGAAACACCGACAAATTAAAACGCGTGCGTACGGTCTCACGGTTCAATTCAAAAAGAACATTATATTTCGTTTCATGCAATCGCTTAGCCTAAATCTTAAACTAACGGCTTAAACTAGTGGTAATGTTAATATGTAATACAGAAAAAGGGGTAAGCATAATAATTCTTAACTTTCGTTAACTATTGTAAAAGAGTACGTTAAGGATAGTAAGGTGAGTAATATCTTAGTATTACAAATGGATTATTAAGGTAAGTATACAATAGATTTTCTTAATTTAATTCTTTAACAATTCAATATTTTATAATTTTTATTATTTTTATTTTAGGTTTAAATATATATCCTGTCGCTTGACGCAACAATAAGATTATAAAATTCTTCCAAATGCACTGCCGTTAAGACTTTGTGTCGACTTCAGTAATATGAAGAAGGTTAATGAATTTAAATATGTTAAACTACTGATTTGGAGCAACTCAACATCGATTGCTAAATATGTGTTTACAAGAAAATCGACTTTGAACCTAAATATAAGATTGTGGAATTCTTCGAAATGCACTGCCGTCAAGGCTTTGTGTCGACTTCAGTAATATGAAGAAGGTTAATGAATTTAAATATGTTAAACTAATGATTTGGAGCAACACAATATCGATTGCTAAATATCTGTTTCAAAGAAAATCGACTTTAAACCTAAATGTAAGATTATGGATTTCTTCCAAATGCACTGCCGTTATGGCTTTATGTCAACGTCATTAAGATGAAGAAGGTTAATTAATGTAAATATGTTAAACTAATGATTTGGAGCAACTCAATATCGATTACTTAATATGTGTTTACAAGAAAATCGAATTTAAACCTAAATATAAGACTGTGAAATTCTTCGAAATGCACTGCCGTCAAGGCTTTGTGTCGACTTCAGTAATATGAAGAAGGTTAATGAATTTAAATATGTTAAACTACTGATTTGGAGCAACTCAATATCGATTGCTAAATATGTGTTTACAAGAAAATCGACTTTAAACCTAAATGTAGGATTATGGAATTCTTCCAAATGCAATGCCGTTATGGCTTTATGTCAACGTAATTAAGATGAAGAAGGTTAATTAATGTAAATATGTCAAACTAATGATTTGGAGCAACTCAATATCGATTGCTTAATATGTGTTTACAAGAAAATCGACTTTAAACCTTAATATAAGACTGTGAAATTCTTCGAAATGCACTGCCGCTAAGGCTTTGTGTCAACTTCATTAAGACGAAGAAGGTTAATTAATTTAAAT